>NC_028355.1:3632923-3699659 GCF_000741045.1 Vigna radiata var. radiata
GACACTGAGCCAAAATTCCACCATATAAATATGGCAGGCACGCATACACTAACACACACACACACACACACACATATATATATATATATATATATATATAGATAGATAGATAGATAGATAGATAGATAGATAGATAGATAGATAGATAGATATAGAGAGAGAGAGAGAGAGAACTAAACGAAACAGCGAAAATTAATTTAAAATGGCATAATCTAGACTAAAATTCAAGAAAATAGCACATCCCAAACGAACATTAGAAAGATAACTTGTTCAAGAATTCTAAAAACAGAGAACTAAAATTATGTTCTTAAAAATACCAAGAACTATAATTTTGATACATTCAAAGCACAGAGCTCCAAAATATTGAATAGATAAAAGATTGAAGAACAAGAGCAGCCACATAAAGAGTAAGAAAAAAGAGATGTCTGAGATCGTCTGAAGAAATCAAGAACAGATGAAAACATGCAAAAAAAAAATGGAAGGCTTGCAGGAGTGGTCAGTTGCAATTTAAAGGGTTTGCACCATCGCAGATGATAAGAGAAGAAAATTTCTAGGGTTCTCATTTTGTGGTTTCACTTAAGAGAAGAGGGAGTATCAGAAAGGGTGTTCAAAAGTAGGTTCTTTTATAAATGAGCAGAGCTAAACTTAAAGGTGGTTTCAAAGTTGAAAAGAATATATATATATATATATATATATATATATATATATATATATATATATATATATATATATTCCACCTTGGGTACCATTAACTGCCACAACCCCGATGGGTGCCACAGCAGTGGATATGCAAGAATATCTGTTTTTCTCTATATTTTCTACTGTCTTTTGCAATATTGCTTCTTTGGTTTTATGATATGGATAGTTTGGAACTGTTCAGTTAACCATTGTTTTACGATTTTCTAGACAGAACGTAACATTGTATGAGCTTTAATCCAATGCAGAGCCCGATGTTCTTAAAGAAGTGAAGCACAACCTTGAACTTGGATCAGTGAAGTTTGAGGTGGGATATTTATTGTATTTACAATGTTGCAAATGTAATGCTGATTGGGAAATTCATGTAACGCACTATACAGCCACACTAATAAGCCTTGTTAAGTAATCCATTTTGACCAAGTACCTGAAATGTTAAGATATATATTTGGATAGATATTGCTGTGTCTTCACTTCGGAGTCTTCCTGTACCTCATTGATTCATTCTTTTTGAGTTTTGTTCTAAATTTTTATAGCTTTGCTCTAAAATTTGGTCTTTTAAAGTTTTGTTTTACCTTAATTTTGAGATGTTTAACCTTTAGTTTTAATCCTTCATGAGCTCATTTATGACTTTTTTGACAGGTATTATGCGACAAAGACCAAAACTCAAAAAAGGTACTCTATAGTATCTGATGTTTATGAATTTAGTTTTTATTGGTGGAAAAGCCCAAAAGGGACTGGTGACAATTGTCATAATTTTTCTTTCAGATTTCATCAGTGGGCACATACGAGAGACGTATCCTTGAAATTAACAGGAAAAGGGTAAAGGTGGTAAAGCCTGCCACGAAGACTTCTTTTCCAACTACGGAACTTCGTGGTAGTTATGCTCCTCCCTTTCATGTAAGTTTCGTGACTTGGAAACTTATTTACCATGATTAATTATATAATTTTAAATCCAGCTCGTCATATTCTTGATTTTCTTGTATTGATCTTTAAATGTATCAGGTGGAGCTTTTCAGAAATGATCAACACCGTCTTAGGCTTGTAGTGGACAGTGAGAATGAAGCAGACTTGATGGTGCACTCCCGACACATTCGGGATGTTATTGTTCTTGTGATTCGAGGACTTGCTCAGCGATTCAATAGTACTTCCCTCAATTCCCTTCTCAAGATAGACACATAAACTCGGTTACATTGTATAGTCATATTTGTTCCAGGAAATTAGGCTGTTGGGGGCAGTTTTCTCACATTTTGTTTGTCCTGGGTGCTGCAATTGTTAAATTAATAGAGCAGTTTTTAATGCCATAATCATTGTAGGCCGTTGATTCCAAGATCTGTGCGGATGGCTTACACAGCATGGTCATTTAAAGATTTTGCGTTTTGAATTTTATTTGCATTTTAGATTAGGGTGATAATGAATGGGTAGTGCGTGGGTAGAGTAACTATTATAGTGTCTATGGTTTGGATTTTTGCTTCCTGTACCTCATCATTACTTACTAAATGCACTCACACTAACAGTGAGATACTCATTTATTGTACAACACAACCATTGCTCCCACCGTTGTCATGTTGCAAAGAAAGAAGAAAGGGAGAACTTTGTAAAGAAATGAGAATGTGGAAAAAGCTTATTTCGAAAAACTCTTTTCATAATGCATTTTATGTTTTGAAAACGTTGTTCGGAAATTTATTTCATGCATTTAGTGAATATTATTCTAACAATTTTGGAAAGGTTTTTTGCGCAACCCCAATTTTCAAAATCTTATTAATATTTCAAACTAAGACATACAAAGTATCAAACGTACAACAGATTCAACAAAACTAAGTAGGACATTTATGCATCAATATAATTGAGTTTCTATGCTCATTGTAACAACCAAAGGTTTAGCAAACTAATTTCATGTAGAAATCAATGGGAGAGAAAGTTGTCTCATGAGTGAAGAAAGCCTTTGTCTTGGTCAATAATGTTGTAGAGCTCCCACCAGCATAGCTTCAGGCTAGAGAATAAAACTTATGACGCAACTTCTCTTTCGTGCAGGGAGAAGTGAGGAAGAGAAGGTTTGGCTACGAAATTTAAAAGAGATTTATGTTGAACTTATTATAGTCAATCATAAAAGAGTGTTTTTTTTAACAAACGTGTATTATTTAACAAAGTTTGAAAATAAACTATTACAAAGCTCATTATAGTACATTGATGAGTAATGATGATGAGAATGTTCTTTTGTATAATATTTTTAAGTTATTTTAATTAACTAATAAAGCTCTTGAGTGATACAATTATCATTAATGAATAAGTTTTAAGTGTCTAATGAATGTTTGAGAGCAAATAAACATTCTTTTAAAATTGTGGAGGTGAATGTTGACGTTTTTTTTACTATTTATATAAATAAATATATTTTATTTACTTTTACATTTTATCTTTATGGTAACTTGTTAAATTATAAGTTAATTCTTTGTGTAATTATCACATGATATATTTTACTTTAATAAAATATAAGTTATAACATTGTATTTTCCATACTAAATATAATTGATAAAAAAAATAATAAATTTTATTTGTTAACATATCCCTTTATTAATGTTCTACGTAATATCAAAATGCATATGACATTTGCTTTTAAAAAATATTATTAGTTTATAATTTTGTCTAATTATATATCAGATCTTATTACGGTAAAGTAGTTTCTTCTATATTTTTAAATATTTTTTACTTTATCAATCATATTATGATTTTCCTATACTAAGGTTTCTTTAATTTTTTAAATTAAAATGTCAGAATATATTTAATCTTTAGCATTTGGTTTAATGATTTTAGTATATATTAACCCGGGCCGGTCTCCACAACTTAATTTTCCTAAAAGTATAACACTGAGTAAATATGCCAAAGCGTGTTATAAAATCAAACTAAGTTTTTCAAATTAACAAGTTTGAATTTTTTGCAATACGGTACCACCATCATAAGGAAAGAGAGATCTCAACCACATTTGTTAGTGGCACTCAGTTTGCCTTTAATTCCCGCTATAAATATTACTCCAATTTATTTTAGCTTTCACATTTCAAGTAAAAGAAACATTTCTTATTTTACACACAAGGAGAGTCTACATCACTATAGATGTATAATTCACATTTTGTGCGTATAAAATGATAAACTAAGCTAGCTAATAGTAGATTTCTTATAATAAAAATAAAATTCTAAGAATTGGGATCAAAAGGACTTTTAACTCAAAAAGTTTGGAAAATGTTATTAGTTTAACTTTGTTGAGACATTATAAAGTCAGACAACATTTCTAAGATATTTTATGATACAGATATAAGTTTTCTAGTCGAAATCTAAGAAGAATGATTGGTCATCTCTAATAAAAGACTTAACGGATCGATGATTGTCTTATAGTCTAATGTTTCGATCTCAAGTTTATTGAGTGACATCAATCATCGCTAGTATAGGTTCTAAACAATAGCTCTGATAACATATTAAAGGTAAATTTTAAACCTAATTCAGTATCATAAAATGAGCTTGCAAGGTGAGGTTTGTACCCACGTACATAGTCTAAATTGGCTTTATGTCTAGTTGATGTGAAACTTCCAATACACCCTCCTTACACCGAAACATATACATCTCGTGTGTAAGACTAAGTATTAATGGATGGTTTGATAGCGGTTCGATAATAGGTGGAATAATATGTCCAACAAACACAAACTTTACTAAAATAAACTCTAACAATGACTTTGATACCGTGTTATGAAGTAGACCTTGAACCTAATTCAATCTCACAAAATCAATTTGTAAGGTGAGCTTTACACCTATTTATATATTCTAAATTAGTCTTATCACTAGTTGATGTAAGACTTCCAACACATTTCCCCTCACGCCGAGATATATACATCTCATATGTGAGACTAGACATTAATGAGTGATCTAGTAGTGGTCTATTAATAGGTGAAACAATATGTCCAACAAACAACAAATTTGACTAGGATAAGACCAATTTATAATATATATAAGTGGGGTGCAGACCTCACCTTACAAGCCGATTTTGTGGGGTTGAGTTAGGCCTATAACCCACTTCTAACATGTTATCAGAGCTATGGTTAGAGCCTATCCTAGCAATATTATTGGGCATATTGTTTCACCCGCTATTGGGCCGTTATTGGACCATCCATTAATATCTAATCTCACGCTCGAGATGTATATACCTCAGCGTGAGGGGGGTGTGTTGGAAGTCTCACATCGACTAGAGATAAGGCCAATTTATAATATATAAGTGGGGTGCAGACCTCACCTTACAAGCCAGTTTTGTGGGGTTGAGTTAGGCCTAAAACCCACTTCTAACAGATGGACCAATATTTTGATCCCAAGTCTGTCGAATGACATCGTTTGGGTTAATCATTCTCTTCTGAGGTATTATTTTCTTTAGAGTCTGAAGTTTCATCACAATTTTATCTTTAAAAAGTACCTAAAATGATGAAAAGAAAAATGAGTATTTAAACTGTTTCTAGTATCTAACTCCTAAGTTATGTAAAACTATTGAACATGACACAATACAAAATATATGTTGAAAATAAGAGTGTAACTTTAAGACAAATATTGATTAAAAAAATTGAACAATATATAATAATAAAAACTCATAAACCATTTTTTCTTATATGAGTTCAACTCATGGTGTTATGTCTCATGTATATAATCCCATCCATCATAATAAAATCAATAAAAAAAATAGATCACGATATACAACAATAAAAATAAATAATAATGAATATCATCCGTTTATGCTTTACATGATGTTATAAAATACAAAAAAAAAGGGTAGTAGTTAATATTTAAATCTCTTATTTTAAAAAGTGAAAATATAATGAATTTGGGATTTATAGTTGAAAGTAATATAATATGTGACCAACTAGCAAACACATCGAGATAACTTAAGTCATATACTAGCTAGATTTAGGATTTGACTCACCAAAAATTGACAAATGATGATGGCAACGAGTGTAGATCCTTAACAAAAGTCATCAAAACCCATCATTTATATGCAAAAGGACATTACTACCAAGAAAAAAAGAAACAAACTTTTGTATGACAATGACATAATATGTTAGTAAAACGGTGATCATGCTATTGATAAATGAATTATTAGATTCTACGGATATTCTTTGATTGTAGTTTTTTTTGTTGTTGTTGTTAATTTTCTATTTCTGACATTTTATTATTTGCATGTTTTATTTTTTTAAGCACAGCTATAAATGATAATAATAATTATTATTTGTACCGAAGCTAATATAAAGTGATGGAACAATAATTTTAGTAACATTTGAAACATAAAAATATTAAGAATTTTAGAACATAAAGGATCAAGTGGGATATGCATAAAATGCAAGGAACTAAAATGATATTTTAATCTTCGTATTTTTGGGGAAATTAGTTTTCGTGATACTTTTCGTAATAAATATTAAAGTATATAGTATTTTTTAAACATCATTAAAACAAACATCAATACTTTCTCTACTTGATATATAAATGAGAGGATTAACATAAAATGTAAAAATATTTATTCATAATGTAAATAAGATTGTAATGCAAAATAAAACAATTTTAGGGATGTAAGTGAGATGTTGAATTTAATTTAATTTAATTTAAACTCATAACAGTTAAACTTTAATGGATTGAGATGGGATGAACTGGTCTTATTTAGAAACACGTCTCGATCTAATTATAATTGAGTTGAGTTAGCTCAACTCTTAAAAAAGCATATTTATAAATCAAAATATTTAATGTTTTCTTTATAAGATTATTTTATAGCAATTTATAATATAAATAATATATATACAAAAGAAATCGTGAATTTATAGGAGATTGCTAGATTTAATATATATCGGTCAATGATATTATCAAATAAATTATTATGATCTACTTCTGAAAGTAATTAGTATTCATTTTTCAAAAATAATTAACATATCTTATTGATATTATATGTGATTTTATGTATTTTCTTATACTTGATTAACTCTTATCTTGTTCCATATTTTTATAATTTGGCTACAATAACTTTTTTTGGTAGAATTACATACATAGTTCCATAGGAACACGTGCTTAAATATATCTATATAATTTCTACTATATATTGTGAGGTGAGAATTGAATATATAAAAGAATGAGAAGCACTTGTATAAAGCTACAAAGTTCATCAAATATAAGGTGTGATATATAAAAGAGCACATGAAAAAAAAATAGTTAAAATCATTTTTCAAAATTTATACATAATTTAAATTACAAAAGTTATTCTTTTATTGAATTTTTCTCATGTACTCAATGATAATAATTTTCCTTTTTTATTTACTAAATGTATTCAGTATTTACAATCTAAAACAACAAATTTAAGAGAAAGTTTTACTGCAACTATAAGTCTGCAATGCCAAGACTTATAATTCAAACCACAATGAACTTACCTAATCTTAAAGGAAGCAATATCTCAGAAGCAAACTATTCTGTACATGCTTATATCAACTTGAAATTACCTAGAAAATGGTGTAAACTCCTTCCAAAAGTACATAAGAAATTAAGTGGGTTTGAAATATATTCACACTGGTATGGACTTTTGTACGTTCATTTTTCAATGGACAGTGATATTTTGACAATATTTTTTGATAACTTTTTTGACAATGGGACATATGTCATCATTTTATTGGTTTATTTGAATTTATATTTAAAAAATATTTAAAACGGACCAATCACAAATTGACACGAATGCGTTATAAAAAAATTGTTAAAAAAGTGTTGTTAAAAGAAGTTTTTTCTTTTTCAATAGCAACCACAGTAAATATAGAAAGTGTCACATCGACTAAAAATGTATTAGTTATGTGAAATTGAGTTAGGTTTAAAAATTCACTTTTCTAATAAAAAGATCAGACAACATACATATCGAAAAGGAAAATGTCTCTTTAACAATTCTTTATTGACAACTTTTTAATAACACACATGACAGTTTATGATTGATCTGTTTTAAATATTTTTTTAGATTAAATTTAAACAATATAATAAAATAAAGACACTTGTCAAAGAAATTGTTAAAATATCATTTTGCCATCCAAAAAATTCACCTACTGATATTACACCTACTGTAAGGCCCTCCAAACTGGTATAAAAGGACATCATTGTCGTCTGTTATTTTCACCAACCAAGGAGATGAACAACATGGCGATGCTTTCCTTAAGCTCCCTGGTGCTCCTCTTTGCAGCCATGATTCAACTCTCTCAAGCACTTCCAGATTCTGACAACAACCCACCTCTTAACAACGCTCCATCTGAGCCACCATCTCCCATTTACAACCCTCCGACAACTCACAAAACACCCTCCTTTTATAAGACCCCAGCTGGGAAAACCCCACCATTCCAGAAACCACCATTTTACAACACCCCTATTGAAAACCCCCCTCTTTATAAGCCACCATTTTACGACCCTCCACCCCACAAAACCCCACCCTTTGTGCCTCCGCTTTACATCCCACCCTCTGATAAACCACCACTTTTCGTGCCACCCTTCAAGATACCGCCTTTTCCCATGCCATCCTTTGAGAAACCACCATTTTCTGCACCACCACTTTTTTTGCCACCCTTTAAGATACCACCACCACCTCTTCACATGCTACCTTACCCCAAGTTCTTTCCGACGTACTGCACCTGCTTCTGAAGCAGTACTATGTCTGTACTTGCATTGATTTCTGCTAAATAAGAGGTAGCTGTTGCATGCTACCAGTATTGTTATAATTATAAGGTTCAATGTAATACTTGTGTTGTTATGTATGGTTTTATTTGAATATGAAAAATATATAAATGTTGTTTTGTTTGAAAATTACCAGATTTAATGCATGAGCTCATCTGAATGTGGAAAATGTAAATTAAAAGAAATAAGGTTTTGATCGTTTATAATTTACTCTAAATTACATTTTTACACGTAAAAATATATGTGGTTAACTTTGTCTAAAGAAATTAATGATCAATTAAATTACATTATCTCGTGGATGGTTAATGATATAAATGAATGAAATAAGGTATTTAATCATTGTTAAGTGTTGACTGTGGTTAAATTTCCATAAAATTATGGTCATATATAATCATTTATGCACACGAAAAATTATTAAAGAGAATGATAAAAATGAAATAAAATTCGGAAGAAGAACTAAATTCAAAAATACTTGATAAATGAAGGATTAAAAAATACTTCTCGTTAAAACCATTAATTTGTCTTAAAAGAACTCAAATAGTAATTCATTCTTTTAGCACTAAAAAACCTCAAATAAAAAATACATTAATCTTGAAAGAATTTTCGAAATACAATAACAAATGAATTTAAACTTAAAAATATCAACTAAAACTATAGCCCTTAGTATTTCTTATTACAAATTTGAACAGCTTTTAAAATTTTAATATTAGTCCGAAAATAATTACTCTAATCACACCAATTTAATCATAATATCTTCTTTTAAGATGATAAATGTTTTCAGCCTAAACCTTCCTATACAGTTTACATAACATTAAACATAAAATAAATGTATGTATATTTTAGGGTTAAATATGTTCTTAGTTCTTATATTTTGGGGCAATTTTGGTTTTAGTCCATCTTTCAAACTAAGATACAATTTAGTCCTTTAACTTTAGAAAACTCTGGTTTTAGTCATTTTTACTAATTTTTGTTAACTTTTATTTGTTGTTTCAAACGCGTTTATCAGTTAACATTGAAGCAAAAATGTGTCAAAGAGTGTAAATAATCCAAATGCTATAATGAAACGTGTTTGAAACAACAAATAAAGTTAAAAGGATTTGATAAAAAGGACTAAAATCAGAGTTTTATAAAGTTGAAGGACTAAATTATACCTTTAGTTTAGTTTAAAATATGGACTAAAACCATGTTTCTGAGATTAAAAACATATTTAACTCAATATTTTATCTCTAGGAAATAAGGCATAACTAATATTGTCTTCTACGGTTCTCGAAGGTGACACTCTGCGTGAAATAAAATGCGGTGAAGGTGTGGAACAATCTCCACGGTTGATTTTGGCATATGAATAATCTGAATTTCATGAGCATGTTATAAATATAAATACGATTAAAATAATATTTATTTACGAAAATTAGTTATCGATAAAAGAAATTCAATATACTGATTTTCAGAAATAAGATTAGATGTGGAAGGAGTGTAATGTGTTGTTGGCTTACTCGCACAATGGTGGTGCGATTAAATTTTTGAAGCCCCACTCACTTTTCTCCAGTGTTTGATGGTTTCGGGTTGAAGATCCCGATCCCGATCCCGCACGTTCTCCATTTCCAAGCAACACAACAACACAACACAAAGCAACACTTTCCTTTCTCTTTCTCTCTCTCAGATCCCCAAAAAACCCACACTCACCATTCAATCCATCACATTAGCGCAAAGGAATCATCACAAGACTTCAATTGAAATCGCAATCGTAATGTGATGGATTCCCCACCTTCCCAGCAATCGTGGGGAAGGTCACCCACCTCCCTCTCTTCGTCTGCTTCTCTTTCCAAATCAAATTCCGATTCCATTCAAAGCCTCTCATCGATCCTCAATAATCCTCACGCCTCTGATGCCGCATCCTGGGGCGCCTGGTGGTCCTCCGCCACCGCAGTCGCCCCGCCCGAGTTTGCTCCCATCGCTGTTGCCAAGGCTGCCTCCGAGGTTTCCCGATCGGACTTCCACAACTACGTCGCCCCTATCGCCGAAGCCTACCATCGCTTCGAGGACATCCGTAACCACTCCTCCAAGGAACAGATCAACGACCTCGCCAATGCTGCCGCCGCCTCCGGCCAGGGTGAGGCGCTCGTCGCCTGCCTCCGCGAGGTTCCCGCGCTCTACTTCAAGGAGGACTTCCGCCTCGAGGACGGAGCTACGTTCCGCGCCGCCTGCCCCTTCGCCAACGTTGCCGAGAACCTCGCGCTGCAGGAGAAGCTCTCGCACTACCTCGATGTTGTGGAGCTCCATCTCGTGAAGGAGATCTCGCTCCGCTCGTCCTCGTTCTTCGAGGCGCAGGGGCAACTGCAGGACCTCGATGCTAAGATCCTCCACGGTTGCACGCAAATTCGCCATCTCAAGGACACCATTCGCCTCCTCGACGCCGATTTGGTCCACGACGCGCGCCAGATTCAGGAGCTCAATGGCACCAGGACAAACCTCTTGGCGCTCCTGCAGAAACTCCGGCTAATATTCTACGTCAACCAGGCCCTCTCAGCTCTCAAATTGGTACTCTTGCTTTTGCATTTTTTATTGTGATGTTTCTATTTTTCGCCGTTGTTGATGTTTTTGTGAAGGGTGTAGCGACGTGAGAGTCGAAACTTTGTTGAGTAGGATTGTGAGGGCTAGAGGAGAAACTTAGATGTAATTCCTAACATACTTTTGGAGCTGTTATACAATCAGAATTATATGAGTAACTGGCATAATAAAAGCTCGTGGTAAAGATCAACATAAGTAACACCGAAAATAGCTATGAAATTGTATCTGAGTTTGTCCCATGCGAAACTTGTGTTTTAGAGTTACTGTAGTTTGGTAGGGTTGTATATTAATTTGGGGAATTTTAAGGTGGTTGTTAATTCCTAATTACCGTGTCATTAATGCTGATGGGGGGAAATGATTCTCTGTATTCAAGGTCAGAGGTACCTCCTCTGGAAAGGATAAAGGAAGAGACTCAGCATTCTGTTCAGCACCTCAATAAAGGAAATTGCAATGATAAGCAGCCAATATAGACCATGTGCTCATTCTAACAGAATTCCTTTTAATCAATCTAACAAATTGCCGATTCAGCACTAACAGAATCTAACAGCAAATTCTAGATCTTATTATTCCTCTCCTCTTAGTAATAAACATATTCTGACTTTTCTGTTTTTCAATCCATTTGGGCCTACTGGTCGAGGCCTATCTGCATGTTCGCATCAATACCATCCCATCAGAAGCAACCTTGCCCTCAAGGTTGGAAGTGGCAGATCATCCAAATTCTTCCAAGAAGTGTCATCCGGAGAAAGACCTTGCCAGTGCACTAGAGCTATCTTAACTGAACTTCCACTTACAGAGTTTTTCTTTAACCCCAGTGTAGCTAATGGATAAACTAATGAACTGTTGTCCACTAATTGCAATGGAACCTTGTCAGAGTAGGGAGGGGCCCCCACATGTGCTTTCAAAAGTGGGCAGTGAAAACATTGTGAATTTAAGAGTAGGAAGGCTAGGTAAGTATGTAGGACATGGGTCCAATGCGGTCTAGCATCTGATAAGGACATAAAAGTTCTTAGAGAACTTGTGATGCTTCACACCAGAAACAGAAGTTTGTCAGGTTGAAGCTTTACATATTTGAACCACTAATCTCCACTACATAAAGGTCAACCACGAATTGATAGCCTTAAATCATCATTGAGACATTCTCACGGTCTCATGTTAGTGACCCACCATACTAACCAATACCTTCAACTGAGTTGTGGAAATCCCTTAAAGCGTAATGCAAATGCATTTCTTGTTGTGTAAAATTGTGGGTACTCCTACTATCCACCTAGCCACATGCCCTAAGACTCACAATGTTTGATCCAAAGTCTTTGATTCAGCCAGTGCATGAGAGCCCAATTGGGCCTCTAAAAGGGGAGTGAGGTTTGCCTAACTCAAGTCCCCTTGGCATTTTGTTCACCAACAACACCTTGAAGTGGAATGTCCTTCTCTTTGATCACTAACAAGAAGGAATGAGCTCTACAATTTTCGTTACAAGAGAACTTTTTTTCACAACAAAAATAGATGCCATGCTCTTGACGATCCATGATTTTGACATCAAAGAGATGTTTATACTTAAGTTTGAGGTTGTGCTGTTGGTAGCAATGGTGGAAGTTGTTTAGGGGTGATGGTTTGCAAGAACGGCAGTGGATAGGAGTGAATGTCCAATGGTGCAAGGGAGGAAAAAATGAGTTCAAAAAACACAGCTTAATGAAATCTTGCACGGCTTGTGCTTGTGATAGGGTGTAGAGGTGGTGGGTGAGGACTTTGCATTTAATCTCCGAGAAATGAAGCATTTCCGCAAGAAAGAAGGATTCAACCCATCAATATGGTTAGCTAGGGCTCAAAATTGCTCAAGTAATCATCAGCAACTGTGGACGTTTTGGGTAAGTTTGAAAAGCTTACTGTCGATGTCCATGAGAGTGAAACGAGTCTCCAAACATTGGAAAAATTGCATCCATGATTAAATCTGACTGTTATGATACATCCATAGGTACTACATCACGGTGAAATGAAGAAAAAATGTTGCATTCTTCAGCATGGTAGGTTGATTGTAAAAAAATTACAGTTTTTTGAAAATTCAGCCATGAGGCTATTGGCTGTCAAAACGAGTAATGTCCTGCTTCAGAAAATATTGTTGAGTGGAATCTGTACTGAGGGGAGATTCATAAGGATTTGCAGTTGGGCAGCCTTCTAATGCAAATACTTGATTGACAACTTCATCGATATGGTCAGTTTAAAGATGATTGCAAACAAGTCAATTGCTGCACAATATCATCATGCTGGTTAGGTTGTGAATTGGAATTCTTCATGTGATACTGTTAGGCCTGGTACTAAAGAGTGACTCTCAGTGAAAGCACCAAAATTATGGGGGAATGGATTCTTTGTATTTGAGGGCAGATATACCCCTTACAAAAAAGGACAAAGGAAGAGGATCAGTATTCTATTCAGCACCTCAATAAAGGAAATTACAACAATATATAGCTAATCTAGGCCATGTGCTCATTTTAACAGAGTTTCTCTTGACCAATCTAACAAATTGCCAACTCAGCACTAACAGAAAATTCTGGAACTTATTATTCCTCTCTTCTCTGTGATAAACATTCCAAATTTATTTTTGTTTAGCAATCTATATTGATTCAGTGTGGGGCATTTATGTTTTTAGTTTTTGGCCTTTTCTTTATTACTTTGGTCGTGTTTGAGTTATTATTGAGGCTTTCCAGTTGATGTGGTTTTGCTGTGATACAGCTTGTTGCATCTGCAGATTGTGCTGGAGCGTTAGATGTGACTGATGATTTGCAACATTTACTGGTATCCCTTTAATCATTGTGCAATATGGTGTAGATGTGTTTTCTTGTAAATGATGGTCTTGGGATGGATACTATTTTTAACTTAGTTTAATCAGACTAGAGATGAATGCTTAGCTGATATCTGTCACTGTGTTGAACTTGGGTAGTTTTTTTGGTAGACTGTTTATGACATAGTATGATGGGATTCTTGACAGTTGAAGAAAACACTCTGTTCTAATTTATCTTGTTCATTTCCTGTAACTTTTGCAGGATGGAGATGAGCTCAGTGGTCTACATTGCTTTAGGCATCTTAGAGATCATGTAATAGGCTTTATAGAATCCATAAACAGGTACACCTTTTATGATGTACTAATTGCATCTGAAAATTCAGTAAGCAGTGCTTTCTACTTTCTTGATTTTATGGAGCTGAGTAATAATTAGAAGATAATAGGGTTGAGCTAATTGCTTAGATGGGTTGAAACAATATTTACCTATTGAATCATAAGATTTAGACACAATGAAAAATGTCTTGAAATACGTAGAGTTAATGTGTAATTGTTATATTCCATACACATAAGTCTCATGGTAATAATTTTAAACCAGGGATTGATCACAAAACATTCTAATCATAATTTTATGAAACAAAATTGTAGAGACAAATTGAATATTACTATCCAGTAGCAACTTAACCTAGTTCTAGTTCAATCTCCAAAGTTTTTACCTTTGTTCTGTCTCCTTATTCTATCCATCTTCGCATTCAATGGCAAAGGACAGATAGGAAGAAATAAATAAATAGAATAACTTTTCTCTCCTCACTAAGTAAGAACAGTGGTTTTTGTCAATGTATCATTATTCTTTTCTGTACAGAAAATTCAGCTTTTATTGGCTTTGGGTTGCAATAGTTATCATAAGTAGACATTGGGTTCATGACTCAATTTCTGTACCGAACCTTATAATTTTGCCAATATGAACTGTTACTCCGGCTAGTGTGTGATTGGCTCTTCAGTCTATCAATGTTGTAAAAAATCATATCAAATGATTTTATGCTAATCATGATTTCAATAGTTATGTTTAGGAAGTAATTCCATTCTTATTTTGAAATATTTTAAACTTCTTTATTTTTTAAACATGTTTTCTTTGTCCCTTGGTATTCTTAACTTCGAAATCTTGACTTTTGGCTAGTATTTATATATTGCTAAAATTAGATTTTAAATATGTGAAAGAAAAGGCTAAAATTATATTTTGTACTGGACATTTAGTAATGGTATTGTATTATTTTGGTAGCATTCTTTCAGCAGAGTTTATTCGGGCTTCCTTACAAGATGCTGCAGAAAAAGATGGGATAATTTTATCCAAAGCTAAAGCAAAAGCCTCCCTTCCAATGAATGGAAAGGATGATGAAGTAAGATTGTGTCTTCATATTTATTTTTCTCAGTGCTTTTTCTTTAATTTTCTACTACTCCTGTGAAGGAAATCTTTCAAATCTTCACTGTTACTTTTTTGGAGTGGGTACTGTTTCCCATGGCGGGGTTCTTTTGCTTTAACTTGGTCAAGATATGCCAAAATGAGCTGTGCTATATTGTCACGGGGCCAATAGGCTCTACTTACACGTATATGTTAGCTTTACTAAAGAAAAAGTAAACGTTGATATTTTGGTTTTTATAGAATTTGAAGTAGTAAACTTCATAGACAGCAGCGTGCTTAATGTATTGTTGTCTTTTAAGATACTGTTTTTATCTCATTTGAAATGGCTCATGAGTGCAACAAAACTTACAATCTCTTTGCATGTCAATCAGTTAGAAATTCCTTTGAAATGGGCACTACCAAGGATCAGGGGTCCATTAAACACCATTTGACGTATAAATGGGAAAACAGACACCCTGGAAAATATTTACATTAGTCTCCTGCCATGTACAACGATATCATACCTCGTCATTTGTAATCTCCCTAAATGACATCATAACCTCTTCTCTACCCAGAAAATAAATATTTTTCTTTTAAAATAATCTATAAGGGATCCTGGGTTCATCGAGAACCACAACCAGATTATGTCATAAAAGAGCCTCTTTGCAGTGCAGAAACAAATGGGTAACTGTTTCTTATTAAACCTGGACATGATTGTTATTGGCATGTATTGTGAGGGGGACTGAGAGAAGAAGTATGAAAGCTGCGGCTGAACAAAACCTTTGAATAAACGTTACTGATTTCAGGTGCATAACTAAAATTTGAGGAGGTATAATTGTTAAATAGGATGGTTGAGCGAGGTTAAGGGGTTCTCATTTATGTGAAATTAAGCTGAAGAGATATTAGGCCTCAAAAGGCCATTTCTTTATTCAGCATTCATGCCTATCTAATTCTGCTGTCACTCTGGTGCTGAACTGAGATTAGAGTTCTTGAATAAAGTCCGTTATTTTCCTACTCTACTGGTTCCAGTGTTAGTCTGCATGTAACAGATGTATGGTGAAAAGCTGTGGCTGGTATATGAGTTTTTAACATTCAATCATATTTGTTAATCTTATGAAGGATCTCTGTCTAAGAAAGACCTGTGTTTAGGAGGGTGGTACAAAAGTTTCAAATGGGTTTTTCAGGGATGGAATTGTTTAATTTTTGAGAGACTGATTATTTAATTTAGAATGTCAGCATTTGAGAAAGATCTTTGTGGAAAATACACATGAAGAATTTAAAATCCGAAATCCAAATTTGTTTGTGCTGGAACATAGATGAACAATAGAGTCAAGTGATGATAGAAGGGTAAATGATGCTAGCCTAGGTTTGTTTTTGTTTCTTTTTTCTTAATGATATATAGGTTTGATATAGACTGGCGTCAACCTAGTTGGGATTGCAGTCGTGTACATAGCGATGGCAATGGGGCAGGGCAGGTTATACCTAAACCCTAAACAATTTAATTTCGTAAAGTTGAGGTATATGTTTCCTAAAATGTAATACATCGTTTGAAGAAAGCCATATAGTGGAAAATGTGTATTTGGAATTGTGATGAGAGAGAAAATACTGTAGGGATCTGAGTGAAGTTGATGGATATCGAATGAGTCGAACAGTTGAGAGAGAGAGAACGAAAATTGTGTAACAAAAGAAGGGTTCTTCAAATGAAAAGAGACAAAGGACATAAGAGTAAGTATTTTAGATTACCTAATAAATTAAGGGTATTTTAGTAATTTAAAGTAGGGAGGCAGATGAGATGTTTATGTACATACCCATTCCTATCCCCATACACAATTAAAAAAATCGGGTATTATTCATATCTATACTCATACCCAATTAACATGGGGATTTTTTTGTCAAAATCGGGATTGATTTTGACAATACCTATGGGACTGGTTTATTTGTCATCCATACTTGTAAGCTGAGACGCTTTTGGAGACCTTTTATTAAAAAAAAAGCTTGTATTCTTTATGACTTAATTTTTACACACTGCACAACAATTAATGTAGTACTCTGTTTTTGCTTTGGTCCAATGATTAAGTAGCCGAATGTTTTTCAATGTAAAGTCATAGTTGTGAAATTTTAGGATGCTGTTTTTGATCTAATCTGTTTCATGATCAGGTAAAGTTGGAAGAAGAGGAAAGCAATAATTTCAAAGATTGTCTGCTTCCTACAGTAATTGGATTGCTCAGAACTGTAAGTAATTAGTTGTATTTTTCTTGACTAAATTATTATTTAGGCTAGTTTTGGAAGTTTGAGTATTATTTTTTGTTGAGAAATAACTTTTTGTATGATCAGTGCAGTGAGATTTCCCATTTTGTAGTTTTGAGGTTTTGTTGTCCTTTATCCCTTCTTCAAGATATGTGAATAGTACTATATACAAAGAAACAATGGCTTTAGTTTTCCATATTAATGATATGCATATGATTCCAATCTCCAACCTCTTGAAATTGCTTGCATTTTTTTTTCTTTTCTAAATGCCATTTTTTCAATTGTGTAACTTGATGAGAATAGGTTAGCATATTAGAATAATCTAACTTATGCATAGTTTACTATCAGACCTATATGATTGGATTTATCCTTACTTTTCTGTATATTTGATGTAAGAACTGCTATAAATTAATGCACTAAGAGATGATACATACTCTAGCAATTTTTTTCCATATTTCAATCTTAAGTTTGAATTAAAGCCTATCCTAATAAGATTTGTTAAATTTATTGTCACCCACTATTGAATTGGCCACAAATATCTAGGGCCACATTTAAGATGTCCATTCCTCATGATGCGTGTAGGAGATTTTATATTGACTAGCAATATGACTAAATTATAGTATATAAGTGGAGATAATTCTTTTTGTATAAGTCGGTTTTGTAGGAATGAGTTAGATCTAAGTCCATTTTCTAAGATGGTATCAAAACCTATCTTAGAGTGATTTGTTTTGTCTGTTATATCACTGGCTAGTGTACTGCCTATAAGTAAATATCTAGTCTCATGCTTAAGATATTCAATCCTTAGTGTAAGGGTTGTGTAAGAGACTGGACATCAACTAGAAATATGACTATTGTACAAAAGTTGATGCAAACTTCGTCTTAAAAATTGGTTGAGTTGAGTTAGACTTGAAGTCTTTTTCCTAAGAGTTACAATTACAGTTAGAAATAGTATTTCTGTTAATACCGGTACTCATACACATAAAGTCTTACCTTCATTCTCAATTTCATACTAAAGACTTAGGAAACTTGAAGTATTTTCTGGGATTTGAAGTTGCCTGTTCTCATTGTGGTTTGATTCTGCACCAGCGTAAATATTGCCTTGACATCTTATCTGAGTTTGGCTTAACAGGATGCAAGTCTATTCCAACTCCTACCAATTCCTCTTGGAAAAATTATTGAAACTGAAGGGGATCTTCTTCTTGATCCCACACATTACATACGTTTAGTTGGTAAGATTTTGTATTCCACTCACTCGGCCCGGTATCAGTTTCGCCGTGCAACATATTAGTCAACTCATAGCATCTCCCTGCAATTCACATTTGCTTGTTGCTTTCCGCATTTTGTGATATCTCAAGAATGCGGCTGGTTAGGGCCTTTTTTTTCTGTTAGTACTTACAAAATTGACCCATGAAATCAATTGAATCTAAGCTTAATTTGAAACTATGGAAGAAAAATAATGCTTCATGGAAACTTCCAAAAGTGTTATGAAAGCTTCTAGAAACAATTGGGAATGTTGGATCAAGCTCTAATAACCAAATGATGGACGTCTAATATGAGATTATGGATAACAAATTGCTTTTGAGAATTTCCACTGAACGATCACAGAATTAAAAATACAGACGGAGATTGAAAATGGGGAAGACCTCACAATTACAAATGATTGATAAATTGAGAAGGATTTGCCACTTCAAATTAGCAATTCAAAGATGTGAATAATTATTCTATTCAAGAATCTAGAAAGAATTTCTCTCACAAGCATAAGTTTCTATTCAAAGTATGTCTTAAACTATTTACGAAAATCAACATGCATTCATATTATGGACTCAAGATTACTCAGACAATCCGCTAATAAGGTGCATCCACCTAGTTATCTAATTTGCTAAAAGAAAATAATGTCATTAAAGAATCTAATTTTGAAACAATATAGAAACAACTACAAAGACCCAATAGGAAAATATATTCTAATCTTAAGCCTTCTTGTTCGTCTTTTATCCGTGCTTTCATTATATGTCAATTCACCTTACCTGTTTTAGGACACCTTTTTCTCGTCCTCAATGGAAATTCCTACTTACATTCAATAGGTTCTACCTATTCCATTTTCCGGTCTTTTTGATGATTCTAGTTCTTTTAACTCCAACTAAAATGAAGATATGCCTTCATCCAATACTCAGTTTACTTGATGTTGTCTCACCAGCCTCAAGCTTCTCGTGATTCTAGTTCTCCTATAATGGTTTCCCATACCATAGATCCTTCATCCTCAACATCTTCCTATGACTCCAATTTAGATTGCCCATTGTTATTGGGAAATGCATTCTGTCATTTTGAGTTATCACCATCTATCTCAATTATACTCTTTTATTTTCTTTGTATACTACTGTGACTCTTAAAACTATCCATGAGGCACTTGGTCATCTTGGATAAAGACAAGCCATGGTTGATGAAATATAGGCTTTTTCAAACAATGACACATGGGACCTTGTCCCTCTCCTCCTCGGGAAGAAGACTGATGGTTGTAGATGGGTTTATGTTGAAGTTGTGCCTAATGGTAATGTAGATCAACTTAATGTTAGGTTGCTGCGGCCAAGGAATATACTCAAATTTATGACCTTGTTTATTGAGATACTTTTTCTCTCGTGATCAAGATCAACAGAATTCAACTCTTCCTTGATATGGCTACTAATCATAATTTGTCACTTCACTAGGTTGACATTAAAAATATCTTTCTTCATGGTGTCCTTAAAGAAGAATTTTATATGAAACAACCTCTTAGATTTGTTGCTAAAGGGAGTATGGTCTAGCTCGAAGATTATGTTGGTCTCTCCATGGACTAAAGCAATCACCCAGAGTTGGTTTGGTAGATTTAGTTTTACCATGTGATGTTTTGGATTTAAACAAGATGAGACAAATCATTCAGTTTTCTATCCTCATACTTTACCTAGCTTTAGGCTAAGTGTCATAAGCTGTAGCCTCTTGTCTTTATATATTTATACTTGTACTCCTTTACATATGATATATAGAACACATCATCTGAGAAGTATAACTCATTGATTTTTTATGTCATCCTCTAAATTCAAGTGTACAGGAGGCATATCAATCTTAGCTTATAGGTAAAAGTTGGACACCATACCGTACAAGTCATATGGCCATAGCATTTTCTCCCTCATGCAAAACGACGGAGATATTAAGAGAGATGTCAACCAATGAATATGATTGCGGTGGATTAAATGAGGGCTTGTTTATGGTATTCTATGTGACAGAAATATAGTGTCCGTGCTTAAGGAAAACATTTCCTATCTATAAGTAAGATTTGCAGTGTTAAGCTATAAAAAGCCAAAAAGGAAATAAAATTAGTGTAGCATAGATGGAAATGTTTCATTGGATGAGTGGGCGTACAAGACAAGATTTTTCTTGTTTAATTTACCCTGTTTCTTCTGGCTCCTTTAGCTGCTCATATGTTTGATGTGTTTTTATCTGCGTTTTCTTTGTGATGGGTATAATGAGTACTAAGAGATTTCAGATTTTTTTAATGGCATGAGCTTGTTGTTCTTTTAAGAAACATGACAATAAAACCTCAAGTTACACTGAGGGCCGATATGAAGAGTGCTATTAAGATCTGTACTAGGCTTAATTTTGTTAAAAATACCTTATTTTCAGGCTAAACTTCCCTCTGTTCTGAGGACTTATAGAGATACACTGACTGCTGATATGAAGAGTGCTATTAAGACTGCTGTTGCTGAGTTGCTTCCAGTTCTTGCTTCTCGAGGTTCAGAGTCAGAGTTCTTTTCTGGAGACAGAACTGTAGATGCAGATGGTGAGAATTTCTTTAGCGTAATTGCTGATGTTTGTCCATAAGGAGATATACTTTTAAATGCTTCTAGTGTGCTGTGTTTTTTTGGAATCTGTTCTTTTTTCAACTTGCTAATCCTAAATTGTAACTCAGGTGGAGGTGCATCACTTGCTAGCAAGTTGAGGAGCCTATCATCTGACTGCTTTGTTCATCTTTTGAGTGCTATTTTCTTGATAGTACAGGTAATTTATACTTGGCAATTGTTAATTTGTTAGATCATCTAGACTAGAATATTGAAGTCTTTTGAAATGTATTCAGTTTTAATAATATAGATGATGTGCCTTTATGGCTAGGAAGCCCAGCACGGCTCCTAAACAGTGTGCCATGTGATCAACACTTTTTGAATTTTGACACTCCTTGGGCTGTTGTCATATACTTATTTCCAGTGTCTGAATTATAAAATACTTTTTTCTTGGCTTAAAGACTTCTCTGGTAAAGCTGGGCATGGTCCAAATTCAATTTACTTTATATATAAAATGTAAATTGCATTAATGCCTCCTGAAGTTTTTTCAAATTACATTGAGACTGCAGTTTTGAAATTTTACGCAGACCTCCATTTTTGTTTTAAAAACATTCCATTGTCAGCTCTTTTCACCTTACATATGCATCTCCTTAAGAAGCCCTGGAAAGGGAGACCACTGTAATGGTGAAGAAAACAGGTGTTAAACGTACTTTGAAAAAAATCTTAAGGGATGTCAGATTAATTTACTCTACTATAAATGTTAAAAATTAAAATAATTTAAAATATTGTAATTATAAGCATATTAACCCAAAGCAAGCACGAGGCTCATTATCAAAGGACTTGAGCAGTTGTTTTAAGAGATATGATTGTTCCTTTAGCTGTGTCCCAGGATTTATTTTGGCTGTCTCATTTTGAAGCTTAACACCTTTATTTTTAAAAGGTAAATATAAAAATCGTAATTGAATTCTCATTATATATGTGTTTGTGCAGTGTCATGGTGTCCTATAGACATTAGCTGCGTTCTGGGGTTTTTGTCTTGTCTGGTGTTTGAGTTTCTGGGAATTTTTTATCCTTAACTCAGTTTTCTTTCAGTTGAATTACTTTTCTTACAAGACAACTTAATGAGAAAGACAGAAGATCATGTAGCTTGGTTGTGAAATGTGTTTAACTCAGTGCAACTGTGCAAACATGATACGAATCCCAAATAATTGTGTGGACTGGTCCATGCCGATCACAGAACCTCAATGCCATATAGTAGGATGGTGTTAGGGAGGAGACCGAACTGACCAAATGGACTACAGTATATATCTTAGAAGAAAGATTAGAAGGGGAGATTGGTAGATTTTGGAAGTTAATTGTGGGTATAAATAGCTCTCCTAGTGAAGAGAGAGGGTACCTGTTTTGTATTGTATAATCCACTGGGATATCCGGTGTGAAGGATTTTACTCCTTTGGGTATGCTTGTGAACATTCTTTACTATCCTCCTTTCTATCTTTTCTCTCAAATTTTTCCTTGTTTGGTTCCTGAAAAGAATTAATATGCTTTAGTCTTAGTGGGAATGTTGAAACCTATGATATTATTTTGTTGTACAGCCTTTTTTTTTGGGTGTACCTAGCTTTAGGTTAAGAAACATAGGCTGTAGCCTTCCTATTTCAGATATAATTGTACTCTTAATTTTATAAATACAGATACATAAGCTCAGATGATACTCACTAATATTTGGCCATCTCTTAATCCAAGTGAAATCATGTTAGCTGTGCTGTGCATGGGCATAGTTATCAGTAGTGTGTTATAGAAGCATAGTAATGGCATATGAAGGTTTCTGAATTCAGCTATACATTATTTTGCAACTCAGTTGTCTTAAGAGTGATGTAATAAGATTTTTTTCCTTTTAGTGATTGCAGGCACATTTAGTGCGGGCTGCTGAAGTGAAAAAGGCCATTGAATGGATTTTGAACAATCGTGATGGTCATTATGCTGCTGATTCAGTTGTGGCAGCTATTGCTCATGGTGCTGCAGCTGCAGAAACATCACAAGAAAGTGAGGTTCATGGTACTACGTTTTTGCCATATTCGGCACAAAGAAGTGTTGCCAAGGGTTCTTCATTTCAGGGAAAATCAATTGATGCTGTGAACTCCTCCAACATGTCAAAAAATTTCAGGTTAAACCTTGGTTCTTGTTTATGATATACTTGTAGTAGAAACAGGGAAGCTTTTTCCTGATTCTTTTTGGTGTTTAGATTTAGAAAGGAATTAGTGTGTGGTCTGAGCTATTTTTTTTTTCAAACATCCTTTTTTTGTTCTGATAAACTGATAACTGCTACTATGTAGTTCTCTAGCACCTGAACAACATAATCCAGTTTGGAAATATAAGCATATTGTAATATTAACGAGTTCACCTGTACATTGAAGACTTCTAAAATTGATACACATTAGCTAAAACTATATATCGTTTTTTTTAATTTTTTGATTTTATATTTTCAGTTTCTTATTAAAGGCTGTGGATGACATTTTTCTGAATGTTCACCACTGTGATTCACTTGTGAAAGTTGTGATAGATGACACAACTTCATGATCACTTGTTATTTTAACAATTGGGAATGGCGCTAAAACATAGTGGATACATTAAATATGGAGTAATTTGTTTTATCATGCAAGATTAATACTTCTAATCACCTCAACGATTAAGTCTGTATGCAAGCTATACTAGACCCTTCTGCTGCTATTTTGCTGTTTGTACTGAATTTTCTTTTTGCCGGTAACAAATGGCACTTCCGGGGTTTTCCTCTCTTTAAAAATTAAAATACTGGGGACATCATTTGAATTCACTTATATCTAAAAATCATAAAAATTAAGATAGAATACATTTCAGATTTTTGTTCTGTTCTGCAATAACTTTGTGCTTTAGTCGTCCCATTTGTTTGATGTTCTCAAAGAATCTGGTTCTAAACAGAGCTGATATATTGCGAGAAAACGCAGAAGCCGTCTTTGCAGCATGTGATGCGGCTCATGGAAGATGGGCAAAGCTTCTTGGGGTCCGTGCAGTTCTTCATCCTAGGTTGAAATTGCAGGAGTTTCTAGCCATATACAACATTACCCAGGAGTTCATTACAGCTACAGAAAAAGTATGTATTTTCATATTGATTTAAAACTTAACATATACAAATTATTTGGCTTTTTGTTTCCTGATTAATTTTCATGCTTACTGTAACAGATTGGTGGGAGATTGGGATACAGCATCCGTGGGACACTGCAATCACAGGCCAAGGCTTTTGTTGATTTTCAGCATGAATCACGGGTTAGTTTTAATTTTTCTTTTGTAGGGTTTTTATCGTCCTGAAATCTCTGTATATCATTGTTAATGACTGCTTCTATGCATGTAGATGTCAAAGATTAAGGCAGTGCTTGACCAGGAAACCTGGGTGGAGATAGATGTTCCTGATGAATTTCAATCCATTGTCAATGTGCTTTTTGCGTCTGATAATTTAACTTCTGAGAACTTTAATGACAACGAGGATGATAATTCAACCAGTTACAATGGTGTGGTCACTAACCATGATTCTATGCCAATGGTAAACAGCAGTGCTGAACATGAAATTATGCGGGCTAATTCCATTGAAGCATCTATGAATAATGAAATATCAGATAAACCCAAATCCCTTGATGATTCAGTGGAACCAAATAAAGGTCACAGTAGGATTACATCAGCACATAGTAACAATACTGAGAAGGACCACAAAAAATCTGCATCTCAGGCTCTTAATTACAAAGGTGTTGGTTATCACATGGTCAACTGGTTAGTTATCTAGATTCGACTTCTCTCTTTTCCCAATTAGTTGCACGATCTGCCCCTTTGAGTTTCTGCAGTGTTCTCTCTGTCTCTTGAATATGTTTGTGTTGGTAGGCTTTATTATTTTATTACAATGTACTACTATTTGTGAGGGTCACTTGTCTTTTATGATTTTTTTATCCTAGTTTTGATTTTGCTGTCATCATTTAAATAATTTACAGTGGCTTTTTTTGCTATTTTGATTGTAGTGGCTTAATATTGCTGAAGATGTTGTCAGAGTACATTGATATGAACAACCTTTTGCCAACACTTTCTTCGGAAGTTGTTCACCGTGTAGTAGAAATATTGAAGTTCTTCAACACGAGAACATGCCAACTTGTTCTTGGGGCTGGTGCTATGCAGGTACTGTTAGTATTGTTCTCAAAACTGTTCCTACCATTTAGATACATGTGCATCAAATCCTACATGTACCAATCGACCCTCAACCTATATGTGGGTCTTTAATATTTTCTCCTTATGTTTTTAGGTCTTCTTATGCATCTTTTAATTGAACTTTCTTCCATTTGGTTTAGCTGAAATCTCTATCTTATGCCTGCTTGTCTACCTCATCATTTCCATTTTTTTGCACTTAATTTTTGGTTCAACTTGCAGTACTATAAAGCGTTTCTGGTCTTTTAGCCAGGTCTTATATTTATTTCACACATCTTTTAATAAAGTATATGTTGTATAGGCCACAAATATAACAATCAACAATACTAGCCAAGCCTTATTCTCACCGAATACTTTCAGCCATATGGATTATATGTTCATTGTACTTGATCCTATATCCAAAGTTTCCGAACTTAATGTAATTTAAAATTCCAAATCTTTCTAGTCTCGCACCATATCTTCTATGGTGTCCCTCTTGGCCTATCCCCCTCCACAAAGGGGTGACTGGTATGATTCCACGTGTCACACTATAGTTTGTCATTTTTACATGCCTATTTCATCAATGACATTCATAGTATATAACTTTTATTGCATCTGTTATCCATTTGGATATACTGAATCATCTGTTTCAGCATACTCATTTCTGTTAATAGAAATCAAAGAAACATGGAAAGGAGAGAGAAACTAAAATGTGGAAATTATCATTTGAAGAATAGTAAGTCTGAGAAGAGAAGAACAAAGAGTGTCTTTTCTGAATATGATTGAGTGATTCTTCCACCCATCAGATTGGTCTATTTATCAACAGAATGTTTACGAAGGTGATAAATAACTATTGCTATTTGGCAGAAAACAATTAAACTATCACAACTTCCTAAAATGCACTGAACCCTGCTAAATAGACAGCCACTTCGAAAAATAATAAACCATTAAATGCTTTCTCAAACTGCCTCTCATTTCATAAATTTTCTCCACCCATTTAACCTTTCTAATGAGCCTAAACACTTTCTCAGTTCCTAATGCTTTTCACCTATTATCTGATAAAAATTAGATGTAGGCCATGGATCCAAAGAGGGAGGATTTAGAGAGAAACAGAGCATGGGAGATGGGTGCTCCATAATGGTCCAACAGTGGGACTTGACATAAATGTATACCATTTCTCTCCACAGTTACTTTTCCAACAGGAAGGTTGTATGACTCGTTGCTAAGTAAATGATAGATACACCAACTAACTTTGAAATGCAAATAAAATTACAATGAGGATAATAAATACAAATGCCTCTAATATTTCCTCTCAAACTTGGAGTGGTTGAGGAAGAGAGTCATGAAAACCTTGAATAGGTAGGTTGTATGATTCATTGTTGAATTTAGCAACTAACAGAATGACCGGCAAACTAACTCTGAAGCTAAAATGAAATTACAATGAGATAAGAATACTAATTTACATTATATCTAATATCTTTGAACATCTTTTGTTCATTATGTACACATGTATACTCGTATCAAGATTCTCCCTCCCTCTAGAAACTTGTTGGAGCTAGGTAAGACTCAAGTAACTCAGGAGTGCACTTCTGTATAGCCTAGCATGGGGGAGTATATACTTGAATAATTTCCCCTTGTGTTGCTGTTCTGCTTACTGGGAAAACTGCTAGATAATGTTGGCTTTTAAACAATAAATTAAAGGGTCTAATTGAACCTCATAAAACTATCTTGTAGGGTGAGAATTACCAAAACCTCATAAGCACTACTTAGGGAGTGTCTGTAATCAACATAGGATATCAATCCACTAATAGCTGATCTCTCAGTTGCTTCGCACTTTGATGCTTCACTTAATCTATCTAGTTAGCCCCTCTATATGTAGCCTTTTGAGAATGTGTGTCCTAAGTGTGACTGAAAATAAGGAGAACTTTTAACAGTATTCTTCACGCCTGGGGTTGTGGGTCTAGAGGGTTGCAATACATGTGGCCTAATAACAGAACTAGGATAAACATTGATACCATCTTAAAATTTGGGTAATGGGTCTTATTCAACTCTACCAAATCAACTTGTAAGCATTAAGTTATGTTTCTAGTTTATGTAGGATCTCAACCCTCTAAGAGCCACTCTCTCAATAGCTCCACACCAATTTCACTCAATCTTTTTGGTCAGCCTCTCCATAAGTAGTCTTTTTTTAGACATTGTGGTCAGGGGTAGCCTCAACTATTGTAGCTTTGCAACAGTTTGCTTCCCTATTTCTCCTGTACTGGGTTCCTCCCTCTACCCAGTTCATTGGTCTATCATGATCCCATTTCAATTTACTTGGAGCTTTCTCATTCTAGTGTCTTCTAATTCTTAGTTCTGGTGCAGGTGTCTGGTTTGAAGTCCATCACATCTAAGCACCTGGCATTGGCAAGTCAAGTAATTAGTTTCGTACATGCTATTATTCCTGGTACAAATTCACTCACCTTAATGAACTTTTTAATGCGTTTCATGAGTTTATTATATTGTTTTTCATCATATGGATTAATTTTATAACTTTGTTCTTCATTTCTGGTATAAGAGATTCGGCAGATTCTTTTTCTCAAAGTACCTGAGACAAGAAAAATACTCTTGCTTTCTGAGATTGATCGGGTTGCCCAGGTTTGTGCTTTATTTTTATTTAATCTTTGTTCCTTTAGTCCTTTGTTAGACTTATTCAAACGTTTTGTTCATAGGTAGGATTTTTGAATGATTGTTGGAAGTATTGACAGTTTTGTTCATATAGTGAAAATTTACCTGTAGTTGAACAAGTCGGAAGAGTTTTTACATTTAATTGTTTCCTCTGATTCCCCTTTTTTATCATCTGAATGGAAAAGGAAATATTTGGAGGAGGCAATGTAGTAATAGAGATGACACGACTTGAACAAGAAATTATAGTTGCAATTGCATTCACTGTTCTGGAGGTCTATAGCTAAGATTTTGCAGCCTTTATCAAAAATTGATTTAAGGGAAAGGAATAATGATAAGGATCTCTGAATATTGTTCACTATTATATCATATCATACATTAGATTATTTTTTCTCCCAAACTTGAATTTTTCTGCTTAAAAGCATGTTTGAAAAAAATTATAATAATCACATAAAAAACTAAAACCGGAAGAAAATTAGTGCTTTTCTAATGAGATTTTCGAATTCTTTTAGTTTTGTTATCAATGAAAATCAAGTGTTTCTGTTAATTGTGATGACTCTAGTTTCACTGTCTGCACATCTGTACCAATTGTTTCTAGTTACTTATTTTGAATTTTCCTTAAAAAGTTGTTTTTCTTCTTTTATTCCTCATTGCACATTTGTGTCAATTGTATAAGATGTCTCTGTTAATAAGTATGCCATTCATCTTTGTAGTCCATACTATGAGGGGAATGGAGCCATATTAAGTGAAATTTCAAGAATGAATTTGGTATATTCTTCCTTGAGTGTTCAAACATATTTACAAAAACATGGCTTTCTAGGATCTGCTTTTGTTGGCTAACCCTCAGGCTTTCTATTCTTTTTGGTTTCTCTGTTTAGGAGGATATTGTTGTTTGTCCCTATTTTTGTTTTTTGTTTTTACTTTTTTCTTCCAATAAAATACATTTTATATATGTATAAAAAATTTTAAAAAATTATTCATTTTTCATGCCCTGCTTTTTTAAGAACTTCTGAGAATGTATCTGTTATAACATTTGCATTACTATTGTATTTTTTCCATTCCAGGATTATAAAGTTCACAGAGATGAAATACATAGTAAATTAGTTCAAATAATGCGAGAAAGATTACTAGTACATCTACGTGGGTTGCCTCAAATTGTTGAGAGTTGGAATAGACCTGAGGATGCAGATCCTCAGCCTAGTCAATTTGCCCGGTCCCTTACTAAGGTAAATAGTTATATGTAAATTCTTAGAATGCCTGTGTTCTGCCTTTGACCTTTCCTTTTTGCTTAATTTAAGTTGACCGAGATTTTAATAGTATCTTCCTATCTGGTACTTCAAAGCATAAATATGAATATCCCAAAGAGCAAAAGTAACCTTTTTCAAAGAGTATGGTGCCTCACTAGTCACTTCACTAGGTTTTTCTTCTGATAAATAGTAGAGTGATTGTTGCACTATCAAATTTGAGATAAACCTCTCGTAGATGTGCAATAAACTATTTGACAAAGGATTTAATAAACACTTGTAGGTAAGCAAATTTGTGACTAGTCATTATATATATGTTGATAATGGTGTAGGAGGACGTGTAATTATCATTTTTGAGTTCTACTTTTGTGCCCCACCTGTCTCTTAAGCAATCTCTTATTAGGAACTTATCTACTTTTGGACTTTGTTATTAGGAAGTTGGGTACCTCCAACGTGTTCTATCTCGAACTTTGAATGAAGAAGATGTTCAAGCAATTTTCGGGTAAGAATTGTAGAAATCTCCATTTTTCTTATTCTTGTGTTTTCATTAAAGATCATAATCAAGATTACACTACTGAACATTGTACCTGTAGTTTCTTATGCTGGGATATTAAAATGATGGGTTCTATATTAGTTTAAGATTAAGAACCCACTGATATATGGTTAAAGTACTCCTTATTGTACAATCCTCACTTATTATGCTAGCTTTTAGAATTAAGTTAGGTCAAATTCGTTCTTAACTCTAATAAATTGATTTTTACGTAACATAAGGTGATTGATTATTTTCTTTGTTATGCCTTATCAATAATTAGTTTATAAGGAACCTGGCTCTGAGAAAAGTAGCAGTAGCTTTGAGTTTAATCATTCAGTGTCTAATCAAGCAATCTTTTTTTTTTCCATGGTTGAAATATTATATCAGAAGATCATGACATGTATGCTACTGATTTATTATTACTGCAATATAACCATTTGGGTATATTTTTGGATGGAGTTTGGAGGGAAAAGGTGACAGTGATGAATGACCTGGATATACATTATTTTCTATGATGAATTTCAAAATAAAGTTCTCTTATTTTCCCAATGAAAAAGAAAGCAGAAAATTTAGTTTCTGCATTGAAAGAAAACTAACTGTAAAAGATGCTGACATCATCTGAACTCCTACAGCTCACTTCTCAAGTTTGCTATTTTTCAGGCAAGTGGTCATTATATTTCACTCACAAATTTCAGAAGCATTTTCAAAATTTGATATTAGCACTCCTCAAGCACAGAATAGGTATTTATTTCTCTGGGGTTATGTCGTTTAGAAATACATTTTACGGAACTTCAGAAAAATTGAGTAATTTTGTTTTTTCTTGAATTCTCCACACTTGCTAGGTTATATCGAGATGTCAAGCATATTCTCCAATGCATACGGTCATTGCCATTGGGTGATTTGAGTAAATCTGATACCCCAAACTGGGGTCAGCTGGATGAATTCTTGGTGAAAAGATTTGGAAATGATGCTGTTCAGTAAACTATATTGTAAAGTAGCAACTCAATTGCTTCCGTGTGAAGGCTAACATACTGTGGAAAAAAAGGGGGGTGATTTAAACCTTCTTCACTCTGCATTTTTGTGTAACACTAAATTGAGGTAAAATTATTGCTACATTTTGTTCATAGCTTACACGAGAATTCTTGTTATCTTGATTAGTCTAAAGTCAAATAGGGAGCCATGGAAGCCATTAGTATCGGGCTCTTAGTGAGGGACTAGGGTGATTCATCACTGTTGCATCGATAATGTAATTTGACTTTGATATAATTTTAGTTCCTGTAAAATGAACAAGTTTCTTTATTTTTCACCCTTGTGAGATTTGAAATTACTGTTTTTAATTCTCATAGTATGAGTAAATTTCGGATGTAGTGCATTTTTCTTTGATTTTCATCCCTCTAAAATTTGTGAAATTTGGAATTACTGTTTTTTAAATCTTATAAAATGAGTGAATATAGGTTGTAGTCGTTATAATTCTTTTGTTTTAACTTTCATCCCTCTAAAATTTGAAATCATTATTTGTTTTGTGTCTAACATTCATTCTAAGATAAATAAATAATATTAATTCTACAGATCTTAAAATTTTCAGAAGTGTCACATGGTAACATTATCATACACACTAGCTGTGATACAAAAGCTGAATTCCATTTTCTCCTTTTTCTTTCAGGCCTTTGGTTGGTCTATGGGTATACAAGGTAATGTATCATTTCTGAGCATTGTGCAGCCGTGGTTGGTCATTTAACAAGTTTTGTAGCAGTCGATGTTGATATTCAGAATTCTTGGTTTGTCTCCTTAATTGTAATGTTAAGTTGAAATAGATATGATTTAGTGAATGAATTAAGTTTTGCCCTCACCCCCAATCTTTCCCGTCGCTTCTTCACCCATTGATATGGATGCATCCATATATGTACACAATTCCAGAAATCTATAGCGATATTACCAATTTCTGTCCTTTATTTTGATTTCTTACAAGTACCACCCTAAATTCAAAACTCCTTTAGTTTTTATTCAGCAACATAGTCTTCGCAATGTAATTATGTCAAACATATACCATTGAAAGTGTTATGGATATAACAAAGAAGTGTAGACATCATATTTTCCGTAATTAAATAATAGTTCAATGGTCCAGCAGCTGCATAATTGTGCTAAAACAGTGAACATTAACGCAATTATGGATATCTGATAATGTGTTACAAAGTTGTATTTTTTTTTTTTTTTGAGATACCGTGACATTATGGTACGATTATGTTTTCAATGATTTTTTATAATAAAATATTTTTTTGGGTTCTTTTTATTTAGCTTAACAATTAAGTATAATTTTCAATTTAAATATGCTAAATTTTATCAGAGGTAAATTTCTTACGAAAGGAATTAGTTATATTAATATACTAAATGCCCTTTTGGTTAAATACTGACATCTAAAACTTAGTAGCCGAGAATAATTAAATAGCAGGAACCATATATGTAGTATAAAATAAAGAAATAATTATCAATGATAAGACAAGAATTTGCAAAACAAAAATCTATAAATATGGTGATTAATAAAACATCAATTTTTTTAGGCTTAATTGAATTTTAGGTTTTCATAAATTTGATTATTTTCACTTGTGTTTTTATTATCTTTTTTAGTCTATTGAGATTCAAAATTGTGTTATATCTTTTAATTAAGTTATTGTTGTAATTTTATCAATTACTAGGTAAAATTATGTTATCTTGTTTTATCATTTTACTCATTTATATTGAAGTTAATATAAAAAGATGAGTTTTTATGATGCTTTCATAAAAAATGTACTGATAAAGTAATTGTCTTCTCCAAGGCTTTTTCATCATCATCGACTGTTTAATAAGGGAATGTCTCCGTCATTATCATTTCTACAGAACTGTTATTATTATTCAACATAATTTCAGCCAAAATAATAAAATTCACTGATCGTTTTACATTAAATACAATATCATTTTACATAAAATCTCATATTTTTTAATACGTAAGGATAAATAAATACAATAATGAAACAAGATAATCATTAAGTAACATTTAAAGAAAAAAATTAAATAAGAGTGATCCAATTAAAAAATTTAAAATATTTGAGTATTTAACAAAAAAAAAAAGTTTAGCAGAGACTTAATTGAAAATATCTAAATTTCTTAGGAATTGAAATTTGATTAAAGCATTTTTCATTGACATTTTTTCTAATTATTATAGGGTTTACTACAATGCAATTTTTTACGCTTAAAATTATAAATAAAAAGTTTATATACAGATAAATTATTCAATAAGTTGTCTTCAAAGTTATTTGTAAAGAAAAAATATATGGACGAGGTAATTTAAAAGAGTTGTTTATTTATTTGGTGAATTTAAAATTCGTTCAAACAAAATGAATATGGAATGAGAATTCAAAAGGTAAAAAAAAATATTTTTTAAAAAAATGTGTTTTCATAATAAAATTATTTATATCAAAACTTTTTAATATTAAAATAATCAAATTTTACTAATTTTAAACTACTGTTATTTTTTAAATTCCATTTTCTAAGTCTTTGAATCATTATATTAAAATTATTAATAATGTTAATTCTGAATTGAGAAAATGATAAAGTTAATCAAACTCTACACAAATAAATAAATAAATAAATATATACTTTTTTTATAATTAGTGATCATATAATAACTTTATAATTTTTATTTGTAGAAAACTGATTCTGATTTTCATTATTTGTCAGCATAAATTATTTATATTAAGAATTAATTTAAAATCATAAAAAAATTAATTTTAAAATAGTTATTATAAAATTTAACAAGATTACCGTAAATAAACTATTATTATTGTCTAGACTATACTGTTATAAAGAGGATTTTTCTTTTTAATGTATACATTTTCTAATTATTTTCTTAGTTTAATCAATTTTTAAATCAAATAAATAAAAAAATATTATCAACACACTATAATAATTAAATTGTGCACCGAAACAAAATAATTAAATTGAGCATCTAAAAATAATAATTAAATTGAGCAAGTATCATAGTTGAATAACATATCCATCAAAACGTTGGTAAACGGACTAAAAAATGTAATAAAAAAGTCGAAACACGATTTGCACTTGACTCAACCAAAGCTGTAACGGCTACTTATAGGAGAACCGTTGGATACGTGGACACGTGGCACGCTCCTCGAGGCATCTTTTCTCCTTTCTTCTCTTCACTCTCTTTCTCTTTGCTACAATCACTTCACACACTGCACTGTGTCTACTTCTGCTCTGCTTCCTTTTCAATTAGGGTTTTCTCATCTCCAAGATCAACGTCAACATGAACATCTTCAAGAAGAAAACTTCACCCAAAGGTGCACCCCCTTTTCTTCCTCTTTTTCTCTTTCAAAATTTTCCACATTGTTTTATTTCCCTTTTTCTGTAAAGCTTATGATTTGCGCCCTGAATTCGAACTTTCCTTTCCTCTTAGAATTGGATCTAGTTTTCGTTGAGAAGACATACCCGGGTCTTTAGAATTTTAAAAACATTTTGGGTTTTGTGCTGCTAATTTTGTAGAATTATTTTTTTTGTCCATATTTTGTGGTATTGTTTGAATTTGGTGAAAGTTGGAAAGGAAGTAGGAGTGTTGAACTTCTTATTGTCTCTGGGTAGTGGCACTCATTTGCGTCTGTTTTGATTTTGATGACAGAAGCTCTGCGGTCAAGTAAGAGGGAAATGGCTGTTGCAACCAGAGGTAATTACTTGAATGGTTGATGATTCAGAAGTTGTAGCATTTACTATCTGCTTGTATGATGCAATGGTGATTTGGTTTTTCATTGAGAAATGTATTTTCCCCAAATAGCAAAAAAATAGCTTCCTTGAGTACAATGGTACTTCATCACATCTGGGTCTTACTTCTGTGTGTAATCTCTCCTTAACTCTTGCTTTCATCAAATTGAATAAATTTGAAACCTCATAGGGTTAGGGAAATTACAAGAATAAAATCAATTTATGAATTCAGCTGCGAGACCCAGAGCATGTGCTCTGATAATTTATGAATTACAAGAATAATGTGTGTTAATGCAAGTGAATTTCCTTTTTGAATATAATGTATATCGTATGAGGCGGCATATTTCATGTGATAAATAGTTGAGATGGCCGAAGCTAATAGTTAAATCATATATAGGAGAATCTAGAAAACAATTTTATGGGCAGTGTACAACTAAAATTTCCCGTGCAAACTATTTTTGGTTGATCTTTTTAAAATTATTTTCTTCAATATTTGTGAACAGGAGAAGTTGCTAATTACTGTCTTCGTTTTGCTTCCCTACTACCATAACTGTTTATATGAATCAAAACCGAAATACTACTGATTTGTTGTGGAGGACATAATCTTAAATCCCTAAGATTATATTTGTTTTAGTCGGTTCCCTTGCCAACCAATAGACCAATTGGTAGTTCCATTTGATTAGCCCCGTGTAATTATTGGTAGAAAATATTCAGGCCGATATACATAAGTCAACCTACCTTAACTTTCAACAACATTTTTTGTTTCTCAACTTTATTTTTGTCCTTGCTCCTAATTTTTAGTTTTGTCCTAAGTACTTTTGTCTTACCTTAATGGTTTCTTGTATCTATATTTCCCTATTGGTTTTCCTTTAAAACCATTACCTTGAATTTTGACCAATCATTTTTGTTTTCTTATTTTGTGTGCCTGTGCTAAATACATACTCAAATTATGTATGTATTTCTTCATAAAGGACTTCTTTCAAAACATTGCGTCAACATAGGTTGAGTTTCACTAATGGTTATATCATATATGGATGTACATTTAAAAATATTAGTAGGAATTAGTAAGACTTGACATTCGATATTGTTCTTCTCTGTTTTCTTCTCTTCTTTGGGATGTACATTTAAAGGTATTAAAAAATATCAAGGGTTCAAACTTAGTTCATATTTCCATAAGGCAACTCTTATGTTTGTTTTCTTTTTCTTTCATTTAATCTTGTAGGAATTGAAAGAGAGATAACATCACTTCAGATGGAGGTACATAATGATAACAAAGACATTCTTAGTGTTTTGCTTTCTGTTTCATATTTGTTTTTAGTGCTTCATTTCCTTGTCAATTGCAGGAAAAAAAATTGGTGGCAGAAATTAAGAGAGAAGCAAAAACTGGAAATGAAGTACGTTTCTCATTTAAATGCCTCTCCTCCACAATTGTTAATGAGCCACAAAACCATACTTGTTTGGTGTTTATGTGGTCCACAGGTTATAGATAATATGATATTGATAACAACCTTTGATCTGTTGTATATCTGTGTTTTCATCTCACTTTGGATTTCCAGTTCACCAGTGTATTCTCCACCGTTAGTCTCTGAGGAATGATAGTGTATTAGTTCATTTTATTCAACAGAGTAATTTATATGTTAATTTGAGTTTCAGTAGTAAGCTCATTTGCCTATTTCCAAGATAATATCCCGTGTTTTGTGTATATGAACCTGTTTTATTGACATTCATGATAATAGCTACATAGAAATACTGAATAAGGAAGTGTCGGGTTACAGGCTGCCACCAGAATCTTAGCTCGTCAACTTGTTAGGTTACGTCAACAGATAACCAATTTGCAGGGAAGTCGTGCGCAGATCAGGGGTGTAGCAACTCACACACAGGTATGCATTTTGATTCTAACAATATCAAGACTCTTAGTTTTTCATAATTTCCAAATTTCTTTTGCAGGCATTATATGCAAGCACTTCAATCTCCACAGGAATGAAGGGTGCAACTAAAGCAATGGTGGCAATGAATAAGGTAATGTTACCCAAATTTATTCTGCATCATGTCACTCAAATTATGGAATGCATTTCTTTTATTAATTGTTTGTGTTATCCAAGGTTCCTATCCTTGGTACTAAATCTGAATTTAGTAAATGGCCAAAAAGTCTTGAACTTGAGTATTCCATTGAATATGTTGACTGAAAGCTTATATTAGGTTTTTCAGCAATTTTGTTTTTTCACTGAATCAAAAGTTCATATATGTGAGATTCTTTTCCAGACATGACTAAAAATGATGCATTATCTTTTCTTCTCAGCAAATGGCACCGGCAAAACAGGTGAAAGTGATCAGAGAATTCCAAAAGCAATCAGCCCAATTGGACATGACGGTAATTTACCCCTTTAACCAAGATTTCTGATGTGTTCTCATGCAAGTTTTATGCATTAGTGGTAGCCTTTTATTTTAGACTGGTCCAGTATGGTCTTTCATTAGGTAGCATATAACCCAGTTGTCTTAACAATAATATGTCAATATTGTGAGACGTTGTTAGGAAGACGGACTCTGGAATTTACAGCAACTCTCTCAGTCCATGAAAGAGGGTTTTGCACACTAAAAATTGAAAGAAGTTATTTTTTTCATTTCAGCATAAATTACTGTTAATTTAAATTCTCAGTTCAGTGTATTTTCAATTGTGTCGTTATTGCATGGTCCATCTAAAGCATGGTGGTTCATAGATAAAAGAAGTCATTTTCATTACCAATATCTAATAAAAATATATTTTAATTGGGAAATTGATTGAAGGAATAAACAATAAAATAACAGTTAAATGAAGAAAAACATGTGTACCAATGAAGTTGAGGACTATGGATGTAATTTAATGTGTGTCAGCCATTAAGCTTAGTTTTCAGCTGGAAGCAAAAGGAAATCTGCATGGAAAAGGATGTACTAGCAACAGCGCAAAAGAAACATGGAAGGCAGAACTGAAATAGTAATAACAAAAAGACTTTTTTAAAGTCTAGGGAGTAGCCAAGTTGTGCTCGAGTATTAAGTAGAAGCAACCAAAAAGGAAGTATCCATGAAAAGTATTGGCTTCGTGTCTCAGTAGTTTCTGTGTTGCTGTAAACTGCTAAGAGGGTGTTTATAGGGAAGTTGGAAAAAACTAGCGTTTTCATTTTTTAAATAGATTATTATCACCCTGTTCAAATTTCCAATTAGCTGGAAATGATTATTTTAGTGCACTTGTTTTTTATTAAAAATAAAACGGGGTGCTTATTAAATTTGTGAAACAAAAGGCATCTATGGCACACAGCTGTGATGCCTGTGCCTGATAGTGATATTCAAGGTCAGCTCCACCAATGCATTTAATGATATTTTCGTTTGCTTCATAAATTTTAATAATGTATTTGTAGATTGAGATGATGTCAGAATCTATTGATGAAACTTTAGACAAAGATGAAGCCGAGGAAGAAACCGAAGAGCTCACCAACCAGGTGAATATGAATACTTAATTGTACAGCCTGATATTATAAGTATTCTCTTTTTCTAAAATTTCCATTTTATTCATGATAGGTTCTTGATGAGATTGGAGTGGATATTGCATCCCAGGTTGGTTCTAGACACAGCATGAATCCTTTGTCTTTGCACTAATTATTTCATTCAATTAGTTTTCTGAATGTTGAACCTGATGGTGATATTTTATGATGCTAGTTATCTTCTGCTCCGAAAGGACGAATTGCTTCAAGGAATACTGAAAATGTTGCTCCAAGGTACATTTTATAGGTCAAGTTGCTTCAAGGAATACTGAAAATGCTGTTTTGTGTTAGATTATCCTTTAAACTTGTTGATCTTTCAGTTAAAGCTTTTAAAACACTTTTTATTGTGTTGACTGTGGTATTTTATGAGAGAAATTTCTTTTTGGATGCAGATCAGAAGAATCCCAAGATGTTGAAGAACTTGAAAAGAGATTGGCATCTCTTCGAAGAATATAAATATCTGGCTGCTACGCTCACCTGTGTTTCTTAATGTACAAATCGTTATATATAATATAGCAATTCAGAGATTGTATTATTGGCACCTCATAATTACAAAATTTATGCGGTTGTGTTTGGACATAAAAAACTAGTAAAAGTAGACTGGGATATTTCAGACTGCTGCAAACCTTTATTAAAATTTGGGAATTTGTAAATCTGTATGTGGGTATTTTATTAACTTTTTTTTCTGTAGTTGATGCGAAAAAAGAGACAGCACAGAAGCCAATGCAAGTGGCTTCCATGCAGGAATGAAGATGAATGCAGTAAAAGTTGACTAATTTATGATGTTTTTTCCGACAAAAATTCATGTTAAAAAATCACTATATAATCTATGGTGGCATGGCACCTTTTTCTACTCTAATTCTTGTTTAAAAATACTACACAATCGAGTATGTACTGTATATAATAAATAAATGAAATAATAACATAAATAATAAAATAATATCACAATAAAACTTTTTCTTCCTTTTTCTCTTTATTTTTTCTAACTCAAACAGTTAATTTTATCCATTTGTGTTTTCTTTCTTCATTTTGTTCTCGAGCCTAAGATCACAAATGTGCAAAGAAATTGAACCATAGAGTGAGAGAGGTAATTCGAAATCGGATTTAGCTGACATCGACTTTGTAATTCGAAAAACGCTATCATACAACTTCAGCACAAGGTGGGCCTCCTTGGTAATCACTTCAAACAAAAATTCTTCTCCTTGTATGCATAAACATAAAAATGTATTACTTCTATTGCAGCCATTTCAGATTCACCAACAATATCTTCAAGCTCCAGCGGCTGATGATGAGTAAAATAATGTTCCTATACACTTTTATATAACATCAAATTCTAGTAAGTTTCAATCTTGCTTTGCCCAAAAATTACAGAAAAGATTGTGAAATGAAGTAAACGAATAATTTTAAGATCTCTCTCGACGAGTTTCTTCACAAACTCCTAGAGAAAGAAATAAGAAAAATTGAGATTAACTTTTCTATAAACTAAAATGAACTTGTACATGGACTCATTTTTAGAAGTTCTCCCCTATGGCGTGTCTAATTTATGTTTAACTTACACATAAACTAATGGAGAAATTAAATTATTTTAATCTTCTTATACTTCTCCCCTGTAAGAACTTATGATAAAGTAGTTCATCTAAACAGGCCCATAGTCCTAAACCCAAGTTTTTAATTGGTCAATTTTAAATTTATTTATTTTTAATCCTTAAAAATATATTAAAAGAAACTGTTTTCGGGTTTTAAAAAAATAGTTTATTATGAGAAGAACAGCAGCAATTTCTCCAGAGCCTAACAAGGCCAAACAGAAGGCTAAAGCTGACGGTTCCTTCCACATGAGGACTGAACAACCTGCTTACCAGCACGACGTTCTGGACTCTCATACGGTCACAGGTAATCTCAACTACACCTTAGGACTCATAAAGCATGGTTTTCTCCGTCACTGTTTTGCCCGCGATCGTGTTTATGTAATACCACATCCAATTGTTGTCAATCTTGACAATATGTACATTGGCGCGCGCAATACAATCCGCGGTAGTCTTATCCGACTCCACAATCTGAAGATGATAATGAGCAACAAAGTGTTTTACGCGTTGATGAAATATCAAATGCACTAGCTTCCGGATGCAATCTTGTAACATACATGAAGCTCAGAGCCCTAGCTCTAACCGACGTACCAAGTAGGTGCGATTCGGGTGGACTCGAGAGGCCTAGAGATGTAACGGATCTTCCGATCCCCACACCCTTCGCCTTTGCTATCCAACAGCTGGGCATTGTAAAAAGTGCTGACTTACAATATGATTTGAAAGTCGTACCCTGCAAGCCACAGACGGGATTTAGATTCGGCCAACCCACAGGCACTCTCTGGAACCCTAACGCTTATCAACAAGCGGTTGAGTTTGCAAGAAACCTTGGTATGCGATTCACAATCGTTGATACCACTGTCAAAGAAGGCACTGCTTGGTGGCTATTTCAGCAAGACTACGCAGAAGATGTCTTTCAGCTAACCTGCCCTTATCCAGAAACCAACTTCACAGAAATGATGACGCTGCCTCACTCGCTGTATCTTAACAATGAAGGACCCAACCCATCGAACCCAATCTCCGACCTCACCGGCGCCCCACACACTGGAAATTTCGGCATCATGATGCAGTCTCCACACCATGGAATCAACATCTCTACATTTAAAGCCATCTCCGACACAACCAACGATTAATGCACTAATTTTTGAGAATTTATGCTTTATTTTGACAATGGTATTAAGTTGTTTAGTTTTGTAGTCCGATTAAACTCTTGATTCGGACTTGAATTGAAATGTTAATTTATGTTTGACGAAAAAAAAAAAAAAACTTCAGCCGAGTTAGGTTTAAAGTTTATTTATCCGCATGCTATCGGAGTTATGCTATATATTAAATAGTTGTTCTTTTACCTTGTTGACTTTATCAAGATTACATTAACATTAGATTATGCATCTCCGTAGCATCTGCATTTTTACGACATATGATGTCTAATGTAAAATCTTGTACCACAAAACTAGATTCTTGTCTACGTCCAGGATCAGACTTACTTACTGTTACGTGTTAGTGATGAGTTTAGCATGTATCTACTGTTAGGTTCCTTTGAAATTAATATCTACTGTTAGCAACTTTTCTCGGTAGGAATGATTTCAATCTCTGATAACATTCATGAAAATAACCTATAGCAGAAGCCTAAATTATCATCAAACTAATATATGGAAGCTTTTTCTATTAAAAGGGTACAAATCATAAAGTTTAAGTAGCTCAATATGAGCCAAATGATTTCTGTTCTTTCCTATTCTACCTTTTTGCTTACTAAAATACCCAGTTTACACATTGAGTGCAGATAATGCTAATAACTGGAAAAGCTACAAAACTCATGCATCTGTCCTTTTGTTAGGCCTCTTATAAGTAATTAATATAAGAGAAGAAGTAGAAATTAGGTCCTGAATTAGGACTGGATTGTTCTGGCATTTATTAAGCAGTAGCAGTGTTGTATTCAGTTGTAGCAGTTCTTTTCAGGGGCAAGCATAACTGCCTCTGGGCAATTTTATTCAAGCAGAGACCAAACTCTCAACAAATCTTGGAAGGGGACCTTTGTACTGATATAATTTCACTCTGCTCTGGTGTAATTTGTAACTTGGTGTTACTTTCAATGAATAAAGTTCAGTTCATCTTTCCATACCAGTTGGTTCCTATCACCTTTCAAAATATCGAAATGCTTCATTGTTCAAGATCCAAAATATCTTTAAGGCACCAAATTCAGATAGTATCACGATTGAGAGAATAAGTGTAAAAGGAAGGGAAAAGGTATCGACTGGCATAACACATCTTGACCCATTTGGACAATTCCAAAAGACTTTAGTGACAATATTAGCACCACAAATCACACATTCATATTTAAACTAATGTTCACAAGGCAACTTTTTTTCTCACCTTCATAAAATTTTGTTTTTGCCCTTTTTTGGATTATGTTGAAAGTTAAAAATAACTTAAAAATATAGTTTTTAAATTGTACAATTAGAAAGTTATTTGATTTTCGAACTGTATAATTTAGAAATCCCTTCTAAGAAAAAATTATTTTCGTCCAAAAATAACTTTCTAATAATTTGAAAAAGGGTCAAAACGAAATTTTGTATATGGGTAAAGGAAAAATTCATGGAGGTACAAGAAGAAATTGTCTAGTCACATTAGTAAATGTTTAAGTCTAGATAAGGAGGACATTTCATACCGTCTTCAAGATGCAACAAAGATTACAACATATCAAACTTTCAAGAAATAATTTCTTAGATGGTTTCTAGATTATTTATAACTTGGAAAAAACTAGTCATGTGATAATTAATTTTGTTTGAAAGTAAATAAAAAAATAAAATTTTATGTAAGAAAATTAGTATTATTAAGTTGATCGACAAAAAAAAAAGTATGACAACGATTTTTTTTTTACTTTCAGAAACTTATTTTTCAAAATAAAATCGTTATACAAATTTCAACTAGTATCAAACAAACAAGTGAAACTCCAAACAACTGAAATTTGGAAGAATAATCTTCCCCAAACATACTTTAAATTCAATAGTTGAACTAATAAAAAGTACTAACAATTATATTGACCTGTTTCCTGCTTGAATATTTCTTATTTAATATTCACATATAAACCTTACAAACGCAAGAAAAGTAATTAATTTAAATAACATTAGATGGACTAAACGTAATATTTCAAAACTAAAAAGAACTAAAATTAAATATTTATTTTTAAAGGACAAAAGCCAAACTTTTTGAAAAAACAAATACTATATTTGAAAATTATAAACACTCTTCTTAGAACGAAAAGAATGTTAATGAAAAAGTCATTCTAAAGTCAATAATTACTTTTTTTTCTTGTTAGACTTTTGGAGTTCGAAATTGTCATTATATTATTTGAGCATGTTTGAAAAATCTTGTCCATTGATTAATCTGCATATAAAATCAAAATTACAACTAAATTTGTCAATGATTGTTAATGTTGACAGAACTAAATGACATGAACTTATCACGAAATATGTAGCGTAAAAATTATATGAAAGTGACTTTTACATGTTTATTTTCAACTTTTGTTTAATTTATCTTAATGAAACCAATATGATAACCTTACTATACAAAGTGTAATAATTGAATGACAAAAACTATATGCATAAAACCAAAATATGTCCAAAAGATAATTAGATAAAATCAAACATAGAGTACAAAATAGATAAAAGTGATTAGCTCCCACTAAACCAAATATTTTTGAAATGGTAAAACACTTATATGATTAACATGCTCATGAAAGACTTTGGGTAGAAGTCCCTTAGTAAGAGGATTGCTATCTTAGAGTTTGTCCCTAAAGGTTCTATGAAATATATGTCCATTTTGTACGCTTTCTTTAATAACGAGAAATTCAATGTCAATGTTTTTTGACTTGTTCGAGTTCTTATTGTTGTTTGAATACAATATAGCAAACATTGTCACAATATAACTTAAGTGGTCTTTCAATTCTTTTGACAATGCCTAGTAACAAAATTCGTTAGTCATATTCCTCGATTTGATGCCTCATAACATACTATAAATTTTGCAATCATAGTATATGAAACTATAACGGTATACTTAGCATTGTGTCAAGAAATCACACCACTAACTAACATGAGAATATAACTTGAAATAAATCTCAATAAAAAGAATATAATATCTTTCAATAAACTTTCTTAATTTTATATAAAATACATCATACATAAAATTTTCAAAAACAAAAATATTACACATTAATAATAAATAATCATAATCTCCCAGACAATTAAATATTTGTTCCTTAAACTATTTTATTTTATTATTTACTTATTACTATGCTAATAAATATAAATTTTTACTAATATTAAAATTGCCTCATATTTCTATGTTTTTACAATGTTTTACCTTTTCTAAATATTAAATCTCTATTTTATAAAGGCTTAATTATCTTTGTAGTCCCCAACTTGGGAACTGAATTTCTATTTGATACCCACTTTTAAAAATGATGTAATTTGGTTTCCAGATTATTTTTAATAGATCATTTTCGCTAAGTAAACTGCAATGACATTAACTTTACGCTTAGATAATGGTATTTTTCTTCTCTCTCCTCTACTATTATTCCTTATGCTTCTTTCTCTCTCTTCTATTTTTCTCTCTCACCATCATAACTTATATAAGTAATATTACCAACATTAATCATAAAAAGTAAAATTATTAAAACTTTTAACTTATTAAATAATATCTAATAAAAAAATAAAATTATTAAATCAATTATTAAGTGTGACTGAGAAATTGTTTTGAATTTATAAAACTGTCTATAACTGTTACTAGAAAGGATAAAATAAAAATAACAAAATAAAAAAGAGAATATTTTTAGATTCAACTCACACAATAAATTCCCATTATTATGTTATAATTATTTATTTATTATAATTTAAGTATATTGGTAATATGTGATTTCCAAAAGTTGAAACCTAAAAGATTGTCTGGTGAGTAAAATATAAACGCTATGTTGAGCATCGCATAATAACTGGTAGAACAGAAGATCACGACGATCATTTTTTTTACTGTGTATATGATAGTATTGCAATTTGAGAAAAGATGTGGTAGGAAAACCTTCTTTACCTAAGAATCATATTTGAATAGAAAAATGCATTAGCTTTGTTAAATTAAGCAAAATAGTTCCCAGAAAGTGAAAGTAAAAGTAGTATTTCTTCACCAACCAGCAACCACCTGAAGTTCTGCGTTGGTTACACCAATCAAGAAATCCTCAGAAAGAACCCTAACATGGCTTCTTAGACTTAACAAATTATATGGTTGACCAATTTCACTGTCCCTATCTATATAATAACCCTAGCCACTGATATATCCTTCACAGCAGATATAGTTTTGACAGAATGGCCTTAGAAAATGGAGAGAAAGTTGAGGTTGCTTTGAGTGAAGTTGCAGAGGCAAAGCCAAAGAAGAAGGATTGGGTTGTTTTGTCTCTCAGAGTGGTTGCGTTTTTGGCCACTGCATCTGCAACAATTGTCATGGCTCTCAACAAACAGACCAAAAGCTTCGTAGTTGCCAACGTTGGTACCACTCCAATAACAGCAACTCTTGCTGCAAAGTTTAACCAAACTCCGGCTTTTGTGTATGTTTCTTAAACTTTTATTTATCAAAGACGAATTTATAATGTTTGATATAAACTTCTTAAAGTATCATAGTAATTTAAAAAAAACCTTGTTTTTTTTATATTATTATACCATTTTTTTTCGACAATACGTTTAATTTATGGTGATAGATAATCGGTGATGATGCAGGTTCTTTGTTGTAGCAAATGCAAATGCAAGTCTGCATAATTTGGTGATGATAGCAATGGATGTATTAGGACCCCAATATGACTACAAAGGACTCAGGCTTCTGTTCATTGCCATATTAGACATGGTAGTCACTGTATTTTTATTAAATTTAATTTTTAAATTTAATTCAATATTTTTTATTATATCAACTTTATATATTGGTATTTTTGTAATATAATAAAAAATATTTTTCTTCTTACTGTAATAATCAATATTATATATCCTTACTGAAAAAAAATATTTATTTTAGTAATAGTTTTACTTAATTACTTTATTTAATAACTTTTAGACATTTTTCACTGAACCAACTATAGACCATAATAATCATGTAATTTAAAATTACTTAATGTGATGCACAATTGATACAATTAATAGCTTTTCTAAAATACACATTTACAAATCGAAATACTAAATTATGGCATATCATCTTCACGAGTATACATGTTCATTGGTGAAGATGGCTATGGCTCTGGCATCAGCTGGTGATGGTGCAGCAACATTCATGTCAGAATTGGGAAAAAATGGTAATTCACATGCAAGATGGGATAAGATATGTGACAAATTTCAAAGCTATTGCAACAGAAGTGGTGCTGCCCTTGTTGTCTCTTTCATTGGCTTCATTATCCTCCTCATTATTTCAGTCATGTCCATCATCAAATTGCTCAAGCCAAATCGCATCAACCATGCTTCTCCATAGGATCACACATCATCGTACACCAAATGTTTTTCTTCGTTTTAACTGCTGTTTTTTTGTCGCATAGAAAAACATAAATAAACATGTTGGTTGGTTGTGTACAACTTCCTTTTTTGTATCATATGTTGTCGATCCCCAGTTTTAAACCTTTTGAAAAGGGTTACAACTTTCTGTACAGTGTGCAATGAAATTCCTCTTCCTCTTTGCTACAGTTTTCCACATTCATGGACTTATGGAAACTTAATACTTTCTTTCACAATTTAATATAAGAAATCGGATAAGCTGTTGTATGAACTATATTGAATCAACTTTTCAAATAGCATAAAGAAATATGCACAGTGTCATAATTTAACGTTTTTGAAAATCTCTAAATGCAAGACTTCTGAATACCTACACCTTGGAGGATTTCACGCTTAGGTATAAGTGCAATAAAAGATGCATTACATCCTTTAGGTTACTTGCCCGAGTTATAAAAGGTATGAACAACATTTAGAATATCCCCTTTGATTATTTCCAAGAAATTCATAATAAAATTAAAGTTAAATTCATAATAAAATTAAAGTTAAAACCATTTGGTTTCAAACTTTTGTTGTCATCACACTCTCATACTACCTTCCTAATCTCTTCTTCCGAATATGGATTTGTTAACGTCTTGTTATTGTCCTACTCTGATATGGAATTAAATTGAACATTTTCAAGCTTTACATTAAAACCAATGGTTTCCTTATCTTATTATCAATATAATATATATATCATAAAAATTTTTTGTATTTAAACATATTCAATTATAATCTGAAATCAATTAATCATACTTTATATTCTCTTTTCATCCACACTTAAAAGTCCGTATTCGCAAGTGACTAAAGTTTATTTCTATTTATTTTAGTGAAGCTTTTATGATACGATCTTATCCAGAAAAGAGTATGATCGTTTTTTAATTTCAATCCTCAAGAAGCACAATAAAAATAAATTAAATAAGAATAGATAATAAGACAAGGACGAGAATGTCACAATCTAACAGATTGATAAGTCAAGTAAAGATTCGTTACAAAGATGTTAATCTTTGATAAGAATCCGAGTTATAATCCAAAAATCAAGAGAATCCTCTCTCAAAGAATGCAAATGCATAATATAAATATTTTTAATTGCCTATTGTATAATGACTTTCTAAGCCATGATCTTCATGTCTTTTGAATTTCAATCTTCATTGAACATCATGAACCTTAAAGATATTTGTTCTACAAAGTGTTTGTTCCTTAACTTTGTTATAAATCTTTTGAATGAGAAATGTTTTTCCTCAAGCTGTTCTCATATATATTCATGAAATAGTCATCTCTCACCTTATATGTGATCTCAAAAGTATCTCATTTATTTTTCACATTTGAATGTTTGTACTATACTTTTCTTTTAATAGTGTAAATATAAAAGAGTTTTTGGTCTTAGAATTGAACAAGTATATATGTTTTTGCTAATTCATGAATTCTTGAGAGAGGTTTGCTATGTTAGTTCACTATAAGGTGTAATTATCACTCTCCTCCACACTCAACATATTTTAGAGATAAGATTGAAAGAACCATCAATGAGTTTTAATAGTCAAAATTTTCACAAAAGATTAGAGATATTTTATTTACTATCTAACTATAGTATAATATTTTGTAAAGTTAAATATTAGTCTTTAAATTTAAACACAAAAATGAAATTAATCGATGTTTCAAATTTTGATATATTTTAATCTTTAAATTTTAAAAATAAATAAATAAATATGGCTATTTTAATCCAATAATATTAATTTTTATGGATTTGTTAAAACAAAATTTCAAACCAACTCACTTCATATTTAAAAAAGAGAATAAAAGTTAAATTTTTCTCTCTTAAAACCGCAGTCTAAATGAAAGTATTTTTATGTCACATTGGTAGTTAAAGTAGCAAAATTATACTAATTTATCTTGAATAAATCATAACTAAACTTTTTTATTAATTATTCATATAGAATATTAGATCATGATCATTAAATTTTGATATAAAAGTAAAATAAAAATATGATATGATAAAACTAAAATAAACTTTAATCCTAATAATAAAATAAATATTATTTCCGCGTTAATTCAAATAAATTTTAAATTATAAAATTATATAAAAATAAATAAATTATAATTATATTCAGATCTTTTTATTTAGTATTGAAATATTTGAATAATAATTATTTAATTTTCATGTTTATAATTCATATACACTAAAACAAAACTTTATTTTATATTATTGTTACTTAAGCTTAAGCTTGCTGAAATTTACTATTTCATTGTATATGGTATATTCTCGATGAGATTGACTGATTTTTTTTCTTAGACGTTCTTTTAAGAAACATTAAACTTTATTATTTTCTTTTTGTGTTTATTTATCAACTACCAAACATATGTGTTTTGTAATTATTATTTGTTCTTCAAAACTAACAAGTCATATTCATATATTTATTATGAGTTGTTCTATCACACATTTTTCAACTCTCTTTTTTGTCATTTATTATTAATGACACTAGTTAAAAACTTGTTTTAATTTTATGAATGACATTGTAAAACAACTAAAAGTTAAAAACAAATAATTTAATAATTTATTTAATGATGTATAAAGCTATAAAAATAGTTGCGGCTAACTTGATTGGCTTAGATAATAAAATAATAGATGGGACGACAGATTTATAAAATTTACTTTTAAATCAAAGTTTTTTTTAGCTCACTCCATCATTCAATAACGTTGGAAAAAAAAAACTATAGCTTTTGGGTGGACTTATTTTATAGAAAAATAATTAAAATAGAAAAAAAAAAGTTATTGGATAACTTGTAAATGATGAACTTGAAACCTAAATTTTGTTTGTTCAGTTCACAAGTGATACGTGAAGAGATTTAGGTAAATTAATTAAAAAAAAACATTATAATTTAAAATAATATTAAACATTCTCCATGAAAGATTTAGTTTTTAACACATTTTGATACTTTAGGTTCAAACCTCAATTACATGGATAAAAAAGGGTTTATAGTATATCTTCACCAAAACTTTAGCAAGCATTCTTTATTTATTCCTTTTAATACTATATATAATGTAACTTGACCATACAATAAACTTTCTTTTAGTTTTTCATAACTAGGTAAGAAAAATGAATATTACCAAAATATAATCCATCACTAATAAAAAGAATTTCTCACTAATTTAAGTTTTATAATAACTAAAAACTCATTAATAAAATAATTGTGTATAAGGTTTTTTAAAAAAATCGTAAAATTTTTCAGTAATTATTGATGATTACAAATATCAAAATTTGTTAGTAAATATTACACTTAGTCTTCTTTTTCCTCTTTTTTTTCATTTTTTTAAATTTATTCTTCATTTTTTTCTTCTTCCTCCTATCCTTCTCCTTTTTCAACTCTATCCCCTACAAATGCGTTGTTGTCGCGATGTTTCCTCCTCTTTCTTTTCTTCCCCGTCCTTCTCCTCTTTCTCCTCATCTTCTTCTTTTTCTCTTTTTCTTCTCAATCATATCCTATTGATATATAAAGAAAATCTTAAAAGACTTGGCAAAAAACATGTCATTCGTTGTACTCATGGATTTATTAACGAATTATAAATTATTAAAAAATTTATAAACAAAATTAATTGTTGGATACATTATCTATTGAAATATCTGCCTATTATACAAATTCTAATTTAAATTTTAGATTTTATCGACAAAATTCATCTATAAATTTGGATTCATCGATAAAATTTATCGATAAATTTGATGAATTTATTTCCTTTGATAAAAATTTGTTGATAATTACGAAAATTCTTATAGTGTCACTTAAACGAGTAAGAATATCAAATTATGTCTTCAACTAAACGACTCAAGCAAAGACTTCGCTTGAACGAGTTTGATCTTGTTAAATAAAGGTATCAAATAAAGTACTCACTCAAGAAGCTCAAATAATACTTTCATTAAGCAATTCAAATGAAACTATTTGTATTAACACAATGTTTATAACTACTCCCTACATATTTCAAAATATATTTCTTTTCTCAAATCATAAGACTCCCTATTTCAAAATTTAAAATATATGCCTAGAGACTGAATATTAGAGCTCAAGATTAGAAAAGAGGAGATACTCTAGTTCTAGAGATAAAAATGAAAATTTTAGACTTGACATGATCACGATGAACACCAAACACACCTCGTTCCATATGTAACCGAAAAGCATTAAATACAGATGCAATCTATGTTCTTTAATTTTAGCTAGTAATTGGAATGCAAATGCAAATGACGTTATTTCAAGATTACGAGAAAATGTCAGGCAAATGCAACTAGTGTTCTTTAATTTCCTTTCGAAGAGCTTTATTTTATATGTATAACCTAATAGTTTTAGACCCAACATGCAACTCAAGATGTTTAACATACAAAGAAAGGTCATGCTACAAGAATATTTATAAAGGAAACACTCTGATTTTAAACTTCCTAATTAAGACTTAACTTAAAAGTAGTTTTCTTTATTATAACTTCCCTTCCCCTCTCTAAAATCAAAATTATCTTGTTGAGAATGATGTTTTGTCTCCGTTACTACAGAAAGATCGAATTTTGAAAAATAATTAAAACAAAACAGGTGAGAGGAGAGAGAAGACAAATAAGAAAGTTAAAGAAAAAAAAAAGGAAAGAATTTGTTTTTGTATTTTTTATATTTATTTTCAAATAGGGCTAACATAGAGTTGAGCTAAACCTAGAAAACTAAATAATAAATTGGTTAACTATGTTTAATTTTGATGTTAAATTAAAATTTGTTCATGATTAAAATTTTGATATATTTTAGTCTTCAAATTTTAAAAGTGAATTAATATAATCATTTTAACTCAATTATCTTAAATTTTTCCATGTGTTAAATATGTTTAATATTAGTATTTGAATTGTTTACATTATTTAACACGTTTTAACTTTAATATCAACTGGAAAAAAAATATTTATCAAGTCAAAAAAAAATCAACGTAATAGATTAAAAAAACTATAATCATTCAATTTTTAAATTTGAAGACCAAAATATATATATTAAAATTTTATATATGAACAAATTTTAATTTTAGGTCTAAGTTTATTGAATAAAAATATATTTAACATAAAAAATATGAATTATACTTAGTAATTCTTAACTTTTTATAATCAATTTTAATAACTCTAAGTGTAATTATTGTTTCTAGACTTTAATTTATGGGTTAAATATGTTTTTAGTCCCTATACTTTGGGGCAATCTTGGTTTTAGTCCCTCTTTCAAACTAAGGTACAATTTAGTCCTTCAACTTTAGAAAACTCTGGTTTTAGTCTTTTTTACCAAATTTTTTTAATTTTATTTGCTGTTTCAAACACGTTTCTCAGTTAACTTTAAAACAGTAAATAAAGTTAAAAAAAAATTGGTAAAAAAGACTAAAATCAGAAGTTTCTAAAGTTGAAGGACTAAATTGTACCTTAGTTTGAAAGAGTGACTAAAACCAAAATCGCCCGAAAGGGACTAAAATCATATTTAACCCTTAATTTATTTATAACACTCACAATAATAATAATAATAATAATAATAATAATAATAATAATAATAATAATAATAATAATAATAATAGCAATAATATAATGATAATATAATATAATATACATATATATATATATATATATATATATATATATATCTAATTAATAATAATAATAGTAGTAGTAGTAGTAGGAAATTGATAATTATACTTTCAAAAGAATAAAATTAATTTACCTAATTTTCCTAGAATATGTAATTGTATTATATATAGTTGTGTTTAAGCCTTTAAATCAGATAAAAGAAAGAATAAAATTATAATATCTCTTTCAAGTAAAATAAATGTAATTATTTTATAAGTATTGATGAAGATGGAGTTTTCGGGTCTTAACACAATTTTTTATTATTTTAAAAATCATTGAAATAAAAAAAAAATTATAGCATGAAAATATCGTTCAACCATGTTACTCAATCCTATATCATATATCACCTATCACATAGAAGAAATTCGGTTAGACCTAACCTTTCACGACACCTATTTCTGTGACACACCTTATAAGGACACTTTAATACCCCAACCTACATTTATAGGACTCACCCACTACCATTATGTTTCATTTAGATTGAAAATGAAAAAAGTAATGGGAGTAAAGAAAAGCAAAAGGAAAAAAAAAATAAAAGTCATTTCAAGTAGAAGAAATAAGGAAAAAGGAAAAGAGAATATATTTTTCATAATGTTTAAGTTATTTGTTGTTTATAAATACTACTAAAAATTAAAAAAAAAATGAATAATCAATTATAAGCTTGGAATAATTATTATATATTATTATTCAACATAAACAAATAAAAAATAATATAATTGATTATATATAAATATACTCATGTAAGAAACATAGTTGTTTTTCCTTTTATTATTATTTTTACTATTTTTTTTATCATATGTAGATAGAAAAGATGTGAGGTTTTTCTAACTTTAATTTATCTTCTTCTTTTTTATTTAATTTGAAGGGAACAAAAAAGGGTTGTAATAACCTCACTCTTCCACTTTTTTTACTTATCTTTTTTCTTTCATATAATTGGAAGGAATACACCCTTAATCTTTAGCAATATCTCGTATGAAAAGTTCATCAAAGTATTAATTTATATTTTGAGAGTCTTAATATGTCATAATGTGAGACTTCTTTTCTAATTTTTTTATGCAAAGATTCTATAAAACCAGCATTTTAATTATAAATTTTATTATTGTTAATATATATTCTTAAAATAAAATTATATATATATAATATAATATAATATAATATATAATGATCTACCTCAAACAAACGAGAATATTTGACGATAGATTCACGACTTTTCATCCCAAAATCGTAATAAATATAAGTATGCACCAAACATAGTTTAATTATATCTTTATTTTTTTCTTTTATCATATGCACTATAATAATTGTATAACTTTTTCTAGCTTGATTCTTGTGTCTTTCCATGAGAACACAATTAATTATGTGACAATTATAATTAATTATCTATTTATGTTTATGTTTTTTTTTTTTTTAACATGTGTACACATAAAATTTGTTTGGCTTTTTTCTGACTTGATTTTTATGTCTTATTTTAATTTGAAGGGAAATGAACAAGATTTTGCCTTCACTCTTTCATTGTTTGGTCATTCATTACATGGGATCCTAATTTATTTTGTGAGTTCTAGTGTGTCACATGTAAGATTTTCATGAAACCTTTGCTCCAATGCAAAGATTTTATAACACTCATACTCCAATACTTTTTATTACTTGTTGACAAAATAGATGTGTTTTTATATGAATGTCTTATTAGACTTAGGTATTAAACTTATTACATACAATATGTTTTTAGAGTTAATGAGACTTGCAAGATTTACTTATTGTTAGTTTTAGAGTTGATCGATTCAATATGTCGTTTAACAGTATAAACCGATTCAAAATGAATTAAACCAAAATCAATTATTTAAATATTATGCTACAAATTCAATATAAAAATATTATTAAAGTAATAGGTTTAATTATGCAACTCGGATTAATCTCCTCTGAACAATTGGGTATTAAGAATTAAGGTTTTGACCTTGGCTTTGATACCAACTGATGCCACATTCAAGAATAATGAGAAGGCGAGTGATAAATCATGGAATTGATCACCACCTGTTATCCTAAGAAGATCAAAATTAGATTCTTATAACTCAAAATTTCAAAAGGTTATCTCAAAGAGAAATTCCATTTTCCGATCAAATTTTAATATATCATTAAATTACAATATGCATTTTACAATATGCATTAAGCCACTCTTTGAATTTTACATTAATTCTTAATAAGTACTCTTTAATACTCACTTATATTGCATTTAGTTCCTATTATATGAATCATTATTTCCTACATTTAATTAAAAAATAAAATTACAAAAAAAAAACCTAAAAAAACTCTCCAATATCATATCAAAGCTTAATTCACCCCCACAAAAAGAGATTTTGTACGAAGAGGTTTGTTACCACTTATGTACTATAATTTGGTTTTATCTTTAGTCGAGGTGGAATCTTCTACCTACTCCCTTACATCTGACATTGAGGGTGAACTCGATAACAGATGCCATAATAGGCTAAAATATCGACTAGGATAAAATCTTAAATCTTTTATACCAAAGTAAAGTGGTGAGTTTAAGCCTAAATCAAATCTATAAAATTGGTTCAATAAGATAAGGTTTTCCTCCATTTATATGTTATAATCTGGTATTATCTTTAGTCGTTGTAAAATCTTTAACACACTCCTTCACCTCGAGTATATCGTACACTTACGCCATTGAGTTTAACATAATTAATTATGTGACAACCATAATTAATTATCTCTTTTTATGTTTTATTCTTTTTATCATATGCAGCCATAAAATTTGTTTGGCTTTTTTGTGACTTGACTTTTATATCTTCTTTTAATTTAAAGGGAAATGAATAAGATTTTGCCTTCACTCTTTCATCTTTTGGTCATCTGTAATGCAAAGATTCATTACATGATATCCTAATTTATTTTGTGAGTTTTAGTATGTCACATCATTTGTAAGATTTCCATGAAGCATTTGCTCCAATGCAAAGATTTTATAACACTTATATTCTAATACTTTTTATTTACTTGTTGACAAAATAGATGTTTTTTTTTATAGGAATGTCTTATAAGGCTTTGGTCTTAGACTTATGATCCTACTAAGTATGACTCTTGCATATCATATGCTTTTAGAGTTAGTCACACATGCAAGATTTGACTAATTATTACTTTTAGAATTGATCAATTTAGTACGTTGTTGAACATTACAAACCGATTCAAAATTAATTAGACCAAAATTAATTATTTAAATATTACACTACCAATTCAATATAACAATATTATTAAAGTAGTAGGTTTAATTGTTCAACTCGCATTAATTTTCCTCTGAACAATTGGCTATTGAGAATCAAGGTTGTGACCTTGGCTTTGATAGGAATTGATGCCACATTCATGAATGATGAGAAGGCGAGTGATAAACTGTGGAGTTGATTGCCACATGTTATCCTAATAAGATCAAAACTGGATTCTTATAACTCAAAATTCCAAAAGGTTATCACAAAGAGAAATTTCATTTTCTATCAAATTTTAATTATTAGACAAGAGCCTTTGAATTTTACATTAATTATTAATAAGTACTCTTTAACACCCACTAATATTACATTTAATTCCTATTATATAAATCATTATTTCCTACATTTATTAAAAGATAAAAATTACCAAAGAAAACTAAAAAGACTCCTCAATATCATATTAAAGCTTAATTCACCCTACAAAAGAGGTTTGTACAAAGAGACCCTTTTATATATATATGATAATTTGGTCTTATCTTTAGTCAATGTGAGATTTTCAACACACTCTCTTACGTTTGACATCGGGGATGAACTCGATAACATATGCCATAATAGGCTAAAATCTTGACTAGGATAAAATCTTATGGCTTTGAAACCATACTAAAGTTGTGACTTTAAACCTAAATCAGTCCTACAAAATTGGCTCAATAAGATAAGGTTTTCCCCCACTTATATGTTATAATTTAATATTATCTTTAATCGATGTAGATTCTTTAAAACATTTCTTCGCATCGAGTATACCGTGCACTTACACCAATGACATTGAGCATGCGAATCGAGGAGGGGGGGGGAGGGGAGGGAGGGGGTGCGATATTGAGTCGCATGATAAGTCTAAATCTTAGAACTTTGATACCATATTAAGGTGGTGAGTTTATGTCTAACTAAACCTTACAAAATTGGCTTAGTAAAGTGAGATTTTGTCCTCACTTATATAATATGGTCTTATCTCTAGTCAATGTGAAATCTTCAACACAACTCATTACATAGAAAACATTGAGTATAAATATTGAGCGAGCCCGATAATGGTGACACAATTAACCCAATTTTTTATTAGGATAGATTTTTATAACTTTGATATCATTTTAAGATAATGAGTTTAAATTTAACTCAATATTATAAAACCAACTTTATAAAATAAGGTTTGCTTTTACTTATATACTATAATTTAGATTTATCTAAAGTTAATATGGGATCCTAACCAGTATTAATATATTAGTATAATAAAAAATAACAATATTAATAAAAAAAACTATAATTTTTTAGTTTTGTTTAAATTTCCTTGAGATAATTAAGCACATGTTTGATCTTTGGTAATTTCTACACATGTTTATTAAAGGGAAAATTAACCTTAATATCCAATAAGTCTTAAAGGAAGTCTTCTACGCTTTTTTTTTTTTTTTTGATACATTTAAAATTTTTAATAACTTATTTTAAGGTTAAATATTAACCTTGATTTTCTCTTTAACAAACACATCTGACAATAATATCAAACACCTGTTCAATTACTTCAACCATTAGTGAAATTTAAATAAAATTAAAGTTTTTGTATAAAATTATACTAAAAATAAAACATATCAATACTTGTTATACTCAAGTGATTTTTCATCCAATTACCTATTTATTATATGTATGTTGAAGAAGAAAATCTAACATGTCTATCTTAATTGATACGTATAAACTTGTAACAAATGGATAACTCCTTTAATTTAATACATAATCATAGTGGAGGAAGAATTGTCTTAGTGTTATGAACATTATATTATTAGTCTTGGAGGAAAAGGTTAAAGAAAAAAAAAATATTACTAGAAAGAATTGATATAAAAAAGACTGATTTTGATATTTGTTTTATTAAACTTATAGGAGATAAATAGGTCATGGAGAATATCTATTTTTTTTTTATTTCATAAGGAATAAATATAATATAACTACTTTTATTCTTTGTTTTTTTATAGTAGACATTCGTTGTACTTTAATATTTTATTGGAGAGAGAAAAAAGAGAGGATAAAACTATTCATCATAATAACCGCATTATATAAAAAAATAAGACAAAATACTTTTATATAAAAAATTATATATAATAATAATAATAAAACTATAAAATAATTAATCACAAAAATTGATTTAGTTTAGTTCAGATATTCAAACTTAATCAAATCAAAACACATATTATGATTAATATAACCATCCAAATCCAAACATTTCTAATATAGCATTTAATATTACAATTCTAAATTAGTGATTACGTGATTAACATATATAGAAAAATAAGTTTGATATATATTGTCTAAATAATTTGTCAAAAAAACTAAAATAACAAAACAACCACGGAACTGTATAACTATAGAGCAAAGCCTAAATTAAAAAATAACAAACAAAACAACAAATAATATTTTAAAACAAAAACAAAAAACAACATACTATATAGATGCTATAACTCCCTAAAATCACATGTGCATAAGCACATACAGTACAACCAGACAACTTCTGCCATAAACTTGCATGTACTAAGGTTTTAAGGTTTCAAATAGTTAACATGGCATGCTTATCCAACTTTTGCAGATCTTATAAATTCAAATTGATAAATATTTGTGAAAAAAAAGAGATCTTTTTTTTTTGTTAAATATTGTTGAAAGCCTTGAATAGATACCATATGAATATATATTTTTTCAATATATTTTTTACATTCAAAATAAAAGAAGAAAATTGTGTTAACATGGAGAAAACAGAAAATTAAATTAGAAATTACACTAATTAAACAAGTATAAACTGTTTGAGAGTAGGTAGTAATTATTGCTAGTATCTCTACAATTATACCAAATTAACCTATAAAGAACATAAACATAATCATAAATAGTTTCATACAGCTAACAATAATAATTATGTCTGTTTTAGAGTAAATAGAAATAAATAGTTGGTTATTAGTGTTTTTTGTTTGATATTAATTTTGAGAAAAATAAAATAAAAAAGGACCCACAGTTTTGATGTTGGGATAGTTTGCTATGATTGTTTGATGTTTTTTTTGTTTGCAAAGAGAGTACACAGAGTTCGTTGGTTGGTTTCACCACTTTCCGTTAATACTGCGTGCGTTAGAGCGGGTTCATTTGACTTTCTCACTGTATCTTATTGTTTTTATTTTATTTTATTTTATTTTTTAGTTTATATTTACCCTACTTTCAATGGTTTTTTATATTTTTTATTAATTCATTTATTTTATAGTTTAATAATTATGCACTTCTAATATAATTGGTTTTATACTGTTAACTGTCAGAGTAATTGTTATCATAATTTTTATATTATCACAATTATAAAAATTAGTTAGTTATCGCAAATACATTATCTACAATAATTAGATTATAAAAGATTTTATAATAATATAACTAAAATAATAATTTATCTTAATAAGATATTTAATCTTCTTTAGATTATAACTAAATGATTATTTGATTACTTATTTTGTCTTTATAGATATCCTAATAGATATTACATAATATTTTAATATCTTTTAATTTTTAAACTATCATTTTAAATATTTGAGCCTTTATATTCTAGATTTTTAGAGATAAAAATAAATAAATAAAGAATTTGATAATATATTATAAAGATAGAAAAAAACGGTTAGAATAAGAGGAGTAGATGACTTGAAGAAGCAAAGGCACCTTTCAAAGAAGTATCTTCACCTCTCTCTTTCTCTCTGCCATATGTACAGTATTATATATTTTTTTAGAGGCTATAATATATATATTTTCTTCACAAAAATAATAAAAATGGTTTTGGTTTTAGTAAAATAATAAAGGGAATTGAATAGAATATTTTGAAAAGTATTGGGATTTTACTTTTTGTTGAGGAGATATATCTTTCTCATTATTTCTTTTTATTAATTATTAATTTGATAGTTTTGTTTCCCAGTCCACCTGTCAAAATAAATTTAAGGGAATTACTTAGTCAATTGTTGTTTCTGTTTCTCCTTTTAATTTTGTTGTCTTCATTTTGTGGGAACTGTTTGAATTTTTGAGCATTTGATTTGATTCCAAAATTCATAGGATTTTGTACTATTTTATACATTTGTAGGTAATTGTTAAGGGGTTTCACAGAAATTTGCATACACATGCAAATTGAATTTGCATTTAGGTTTTCTTCACTGTGTTGATCTCTGAAGGAATTTCTAGTTTAATTCATTTGTACGCAATCACAACGTGAAAGGAACGAACTATCTTTTGCTGCATTGGGTGAGTATTTTGATGTTCTGCATTTGTTCTTCTTTTTTCCCCTTTTAATTTTCTTTTTTATTCCTTTTTGCTGTTTTAATTCTGTCAGTTAGTTTGCTTGTAGATAAGTAGAAAACTGTTTCTGGGTTATCCCCTTGATCTTTTTGTGAACTCTAATAGAAAAGGGGTATCTGGTTTTTGTTGCAGGCATTATTATTCATTTGGCTTTTTCATAATATTGCACCCAATGGAGCAGTTGAAATTGGCTACAAATTCTGACGCCAAAGAGGTAAGATTTCCAAACCCTAGCAATGTATCACACGTCTTTGTTTTTGAAGCCTGTTTGGAATATTTTATTATCCTGCCTCTCTGTTCGAATCTTCTATTCTGGTTTTACGGATCACAGTTGTTGGTGATCTTATGATCATTTTTTTCCTTTACTTATTCTGCCTATGACATTGTTGGTTCACTTGTAAGAACTATTGTTGTTCAACACTTGTAGTTTAGTTGATGAAGTAACTTCTGCTGGTCGGAAGGATGGTTTAAATTTTTAATTTCCTTTTATTGTAATTGCTTAACGGCTTTCTGTACCTTGACCTTTAATATTTATTTGTAAGGTATATGGTTTCTTTCTTTCATGGGGTTGGGGAATATTAGAAATTTTTTATCAGGTGATGATGACTACTACTGTCTCTGTTTAGGTTTTCGGAATTGCATACACCAGTGTTATTGTTTTTTTAAACTGTTACACCTGATTGTACGAAGTTCTTTGGCAATATTTGGATCGTAACATAATTAGTTATAATTTGATTGAATTCATTGTTTACCTTGATTAATTTTAGTGGGTCTGCTAGTTTTAACAACTTTATCAATCATATTTTTCAGGATAACCCTTTGGGGAACAAGCCAAGAAATAGCAATGCACTTGAGTCTTCTGACAGTCTGAGAAATAGAAAGGTATGCAATATGATCCTACACTGTGAGACTACATGATGCTTTGATGGTCCATTAACAATACTTTGTTTTTTCCTTGCCATAATAATTTGATACTCGTCTTATTGAAAGTGTAATGAAATATCAATTAAGTCAATGACCACATTCAGTGTTTCAAACATATTTCTTGTAGTATTGAAGAAAATAGTGCAATGAAAGCCCAATAGTAGTAACTATATTATCTAAGAGAGTGAGGGAGAAAGATTTGTTTTTCTTTATATTCATAAATTGGACTTTTGTTGCTATGTTGCAGATATCAGCTCGATGGGATCCAGTTGGAGCATGTCGGCCAATAATTGAAGAAGCGCCTGTTTTTTATCCGACTATTGAAGTACTTGTTACTATTAGAGTCATCTTCATATTCTTGTATACTAATACTGTATTTTGAGTAATTTGATTTCTTATTATTAATCTTTTTAATTAGGAATTTGAAGACACACTCAGTTACATAGCAAAGATACGACCCCTAGCTGAGCACCATGGCATATGTAGGATTGTTCCTCCGGCTTGTTGGACTCCACCTTGTCCTCTTAAGGAGAAAGATCTATGGGAAAATGCTGAATTTCCCACCCGTATTCAGCAAATTGATTTGCTTCAAAATAGGGAACCTATGAAGAAAAAATGTAGGGGAAGGAAGCGAAAACGCAGAAGGCTCTCCAGAACAGGCACATGTAGGAGGAAGCCTGCCGGTGCAGCTTCTCATGCTAAGAATGCTTCTGATTCCGAAGAGAAATTTGGGTTCCAATCAGGATCAGACTTCACGCTTAAAGACTTTCAGCAATATGCTGATTATTTTAAGGAATGCTATTTTGGGTTGAAAGAAGCTGATAGAGACAGAACAGTTAGTGACAGTAACCATCAGAAGAGATGGGAGCCCTCTGAGGAAGAAATTGAAGGTGAATACTGGCGCATAATTGAGCAACCAAGTGATGAGGTTGAGGTATTAATCATTGTCCATTGACTTCTACATCAGTCTTTATTGCCACAGAACTCTGCAAACTATATATATGTCACTGTGTGATATTGTTTTGTAGGTGTATTATGGAGCTGACTTGGAAACTGGAGCACTTGGAAGTGGTTTTCCTAAGGCATCATCCATAATAACGAGTGACTCAGCTCAATATGCCCTGTCTGGTTGGAATCTGAACAATTTCGCCCGACTGCCAGGTTCTGTACTGAGCTACGAAGGAAGTGACATATCTGGAGTTCTAGTGCCATGGCTGTATGTTGGCATGTGTTTTTCGTCATTTTGCTGGGTAAGTAGTGAGAAGTTTTTTCCAACTCTGAATTTTTGAATAAGGTGAAGTGCTAAGACATGAGATGGAATGTTACGAGTTTTATGTCATGACTTGTCGTGAAAAGTTTAAGTAATTTTCATGAAAGTTTGCTTAACTCTTTAGCATCTTTTATTTGGTTTGGATCGCTTCTCATTTTTTTAAAGGTGACAAAATAAAAAAGTAGAAGTAGTAGAGAATGAAGTGGGTTGCTACATGCTTCTTCATCATTAAATTATTTAATTTAATAGAATTCTAAGAATGCTTACACTTGCAATATTTTGAATTCTACTTATGTTGATATATTTGTCATGTTTAACAATAAATCTACTAACCTGTCTTGATCTTGAATTTTGCATTTCTTTCCTTTTAATTCCTAACTGTTTCCATGAAAGCTAACACATTGTTGTCATTTCTGCTTCTTGGAACAGCATGTTGAGGATCATCACCTTTATTCACTAAACTATTTGCACTGGGGTGACCCTAAAGTATGGTATGGTGTACCTGGAAGCCATGCACCAGCCTTGGAAAATGCAATGAGGAAACACTTGCCTGATTTATTTGAGGAACAACCACATCTACTAAATGAACTGGTATAATCTATTGCTTGTACTTTCTTTGTTGCATTCACTCGTTGACTATTGTATGTTAAGTCATTTTTACTGTTTCTATGGAGAAGAAGTATATCTTATTGTTATGCATTTTAGAGGTACGAACATGTGTACTATATATAGTAACTTATTAAAGTACAATGGGAATCAATCTTGAATACTTCAAATTTCTAATTATAATAACGACCATCTTACAGCTATAAGATGTGCCTGTTACCATGTGTGAAATATGCTATATAACACACTCATCCTCTATTATTGCTGCAGTGATGCTAATTCTTATTGATCTGTGTTCTGTTTATAGCCTTTCACTCCTTACATGATGGGATGAGTGTTGTCAGTTATTTTTTTACTAATAATTATCATTTTGTTCGTCTCCAGATTCTATACATTGCATTTTTTCAGTTTTTAGCATTCTATGTACACAACATAGCTTGTAAGTTTGGCAACGTACTATGATTCTAATGTTTTTGATTTTCATCTTTGAGCAGGTTACCCAATTTTCTCCTTCTATTCTTAAATCTGAGGGAGTGCCTGTGTATCGCACAGTCCAGCATTCTGGGGAGTTTGTTATTACCTTTCCGAGGGCATATCATTCTGGCTTTAATTGTGGCTTCAACTGTGCAGAGGCAGTGAATGTGGCTCCTATTGATTGGTTAATGCATGGACAGAATGCTGTTGAGATTTACAGTTCACAATGCCGTAAGACATCGTTGTCCCATGACAAGCTGTTATTTGGATCAGCACTGGAAGGTGTACGGGCCATTACAGAGCTAGCTCTTGGAAAGGAATCTCCGAAAATTTTGAAATGGAGGAGTGTCTGTGGGAAAGATGGAGATCTTACCAAGGCAGTTAAGGTAAATGACTCTTTCACCCTCCTCCACTTGATCTTATCATCTTCCACAAATTCTGGAAGCTCCATGAAGTTTGGTTTATTTTACAGTTTTTGCTACCATGCAAATATTTTTATCCTGTACTTATTTTGTCGATTACGTAGGCAAGGATAAAAATGGAAGATGAAAGGCTAGACTGTCTTCCAACTCATCTTAAGTTGCTCAAGATGAACAGTGACTTTGATTTGTACACGGAAAGAGAATGCTTCTCTTGCTTCTATGACTTGCACTTATCTGCTGTGGGTTGTGAGTGCTCTCCTGACAGATATTCTTGTCTTAAGCATGCTAATTTGTTCTGCTCATGCGCAATGGAGAAAAGGTTTGTTCTGCTACGATATACTAGAAATGAGCTAACTAAACTGGTTGAAGCATTAGAAGGAGAGTCACATGCTATTAAGGTGTGGGCAAGTAAAAACTGTGGAGTGGTTTCTGCCAATGCCAATGAGGTTTGCATAGATAAATCAGATGTTGAGAAAGATATCTACAAAACCAAAAATTGTGAAGAAATAGATAGCTTAACTGGCTGTGAAGGAACCAAGGATAGGTCAAATTTAAACACACCAAGTAGTCCTAATAGTCATATTACTTCTGATATAGTGCAGTTTGAGTCTCACCCTGTAACTTCTAGTGCAGCATATGACAGTATAGATAGTCATAACGACAATAAGAGTGATAAAAAGTTTGTCACAGACAAGGAATATAAAATGGATCAAGATGGTTATCTGGATTTGAATCTTGATGTTTTCTCTGGTGAAAATGAAAACCATGTGCTGGATATTGCTGATAACCTTCACAGCGAAGGTATTTCAGTAGAGGAAAAAGTATGTTGTTCAAAGGCCAAAAAGGAAGAAGACAGCATGGAACTTGGTGGTGAGGGTAACTTGTCAAACTCGACTTCTGTTCTAAACACAGATTTTTCGTCAAGTTCAATGGGCAATCACAATTATTGTACATTTGATGGTGGAAAATTTGAGCTGGATCTGCAAACAGATTCTGGGAAGCTTCACAACTATCTATCCAAAGCAGGAGCCATAGACACCACAGATACTCAAATGGATTTTACAGATGAAAGCTGCTTGGTGAGGATGTTTGGTACTTCTGTCGAGCCTGTAAGTTTGGGATCTGTTGTTCATGGAAAGCTGTGGTGCAGTAAGCGTGCGATATATCCAAAGGGTATGTACATGTTCTTTTCTGGGTCATATTTTACCTTTGATTGTTTGTTTTCGGTAACTTAAATTGCTGCTTTTTGGTATGCTTTTGAAGGATTCAAGAGTAGAGTTCTCTTCTTTAGCATTCTTGATCCAACGATAATCTGTAGCTATATTTCTGAAGTCATTGATGCTGGATTTCTTGGACCCCTTTTCAAGGTATCATTGCTGACCTCTGTTTTAGGTTTGAAAACGAAATATATTGGCAGTTACTGTTTCTTTATAATACAAAGGTCCATGTAGTTTACACTTTCAGATGCCCATTTTCGCTATGCATTTTGGCCTTAATATTAATTAAACACACAGTTTCGTAGTCTCTACTATAGATTCAACATGAATAATTTGGTATAGGAAGATCTTTTTTTCCTATGTACTTTTTGCCATATTAAATAAAGGTTTCCCTCGTCTTGAAATATATTGTATGGGTTGCTTTATGTATTGGTGGGGTAAACCCTTTGGCTGCTAATTTTTCCATGATTAAATGTTAAATTTAGTGGCATCATGGTCTCAAATTATTGAATCTGAGAAATAGTGATAATCTTTTCTTTCTTTAGGTTAAGAAACTCAATCACATTACTATATATCACTAGTTAGTTAACTATATCCGAGTCTTAAATGATTTAAATTGATGTGTATTTCTATCTTGTTCCATCAAATGTATTTCAGGTTACCATGGAAGATTGTCCAAATGAGGCTTTCACAGATACCTCATCAGATAATTGCTGGGAATCAGTTCTGAAGAGATTACATCATGAAATCAAGAGGCGGAGGAGTCTAGGTGAACTAGAACTTCCTAACATACAGCTCCTGAAAAGCATCAATGGTCATAGAATGTTTGGCTTCCTTTTACCATCTATTATTCAGGTAATATAGCACACGAATCCTATATTTTAGCCCAACTTGAGATAACACCAATATCTTCTACGTGTAGTTTATTATCTTTGCATAATTCAAATTACTTTCCCACATTGTGTTGAACTAAATTAACATAGCTTGGTATGTGCAATTTTGTTGAATAATACCGAATTAATTTGGAGACAATTTGGTAAAATTTGACTCGTATAGAATGTTCCTCTGGAATTATGTTCTTGCTTCTGATGTTCTATTACATCTTCTTGGCACTTTCTCAGGCCATCGAAATTCAAGATCCCTCTCATATGTGTGTAGAGTACTGGAATCACAAAGTTGCCCCTTCAGGCAGTGTTGTCGATAACTTGACGTACGGTTCCAGAAGCCCTTTCGGTGATATCAATACCAAAATTTTTGGTATCAATTTGATTAAGCGTAACTTTTTTCAAGAGATGAAACAAATACTACAAAGGGCAAGTCCTGATGAGTTAGGCACACTGCATAAGTTACTCAGCTCTGATGCATGGTACTGTGAGTGGAAAGTGACATTGATGGCACTGATGGATGAGATTCGGAAAGCTTGTCAATGAGACATGAAGATCTCAATTCTTTGAGTCTGGATAGATATATTTGATTTAGTCATAATAGTTAGATCCATTCTTTCAGAGAAAAATTAAACTGAAGAGTTTTGTGGGTGAAGAGGAGATAAATTTTTGCTACTTGCCCTTCATCAGTGACCTATACACAGATGGACAAAGCCATTGACCCATTTTCCAACATTCGTATACAATTTGCCTTTTAAGGTCTACCATTAGCTGTAGCTGCATTTAGGTTTAAATTATATTCCTTTTCTCTCAAAATTTTATTCGGTGCTTTATTCGATGTTGGAAGGTGCATTATTGAATAAGCATTCAGTGATTTTATTTATACTTATCAGAACCTATTTTAATTAGGTGATGCTAGAACCAATATCCAAGGTTGATATATACTAGCTCCTTTTCTCTGTGTTAATACTTCTATGTAATGAATTCTACAAATAAAGTTAACACATACCTGTAGATGTTACAAATAGTACTTAACAAATAACAGTCATGCTATGCAAGTGCTTTATTAAATATTTTTAAGTTAACACATACATGTGATAAGTTAACACTCCTTGTGTCGCTTATTGTATAGATAAGATGTTAGAGGATATTGGTAGAGAAGATTGGGTTAGCACAGTCCTGGAAGATGCAAAGACAATCACACAGTACATTTATAGTCATGTCTGGATTCTGAATATAATGAAAAAGTTTACAGGTGGAAAGGAATTAATCAGACCAAAAATTACTAGATTTGTCACTGATTTCCTTTCCTTAAGATCTATAGTGATGCAGGAGGATAATTTAAAGCACATATTTTCTCATTCAGAATGGTTGTCTTCCATGTATAGCAGACGTCCAGATGCACAAGCCATTAAGTCATTGTTATATTCGGATAGATTTTGGAAGCATGCGCATGAAGCTGTGAGTGTTTCTGAGCCATTGGTTAAACTCCTAAGGATGGTTGATGGGGATATGCCNGCTATGGGTTATATATATNNANGAANGNANNGNG
>NC_028355.1:3700837-3721247 GCF_000741045.1 Vigna radiata var. radiata
TNTATNTANNTNNANANNTNNANNTANATNCACAACACAACATTACCTATCTAATTACAATTTATCTTCAACACAAACATAATAGAAAACATCGTTGTTAATGCCCATGACAATACAAAAAACACCAAATCATTTTGAAATTTTTTCTCTCTTGCTCTAATTTCTTCTTCAACTTCTCCTTCTTCTTCCTTAGATCCAACACAACATTTTCAATATAGACTTCAACTTCTTCACTCTTCCTTTGTAAGCTTCTTTCAATTTCAAAAGCTCCTTCATCAACCCATTCAAAGAAGTTATAGCTTGAATTACTCTGCAAAAATAAAAAAAAATACGAATCACGAATACAATTTTCAACACAATAAATAAAGCATTTATTCTCACTTACTGTCCAATTTCTACATCTATAAAATAGTCTCCCTTTGCTCTTCAATGTAGTTGCCTTCAACAACAACAATCTTTCTCCACAACCACATATTTTTGAAGTTAAGTGAGAGGAGAAGCCACATGTTTGGGACATTCTAGAACCTATGTTCTTTGATGTGCAACCTCCTCTATCAGCTTTCATCTCCCTTCAACAGTGATTAAGAAAGAAAATGAAGTTCGACTACTCCCAACAAAACCCTATATCCCGAATCCATCCATCTATTCACACGAAAACAAAGAAGAAAATGAACTTACGTGCCCAACTACACGAATGCCCAACAAGATTTTATCCAACCTTCAACCTTCTTTCGACTTGAAATGATGATCTCCTCTTCGCTCAAAGCCTTCAGACCACACTTTGCAATGTACCTAAAAAAGTAAACTTTACCAATATTGAGATTAACTTTGCATTTAAAATGTAAAAACACGTTGCAAACATTACAAAGATTACATGTCAACCCACGTGGCTAAACGTTAGCCAACTCACCAGGTTTTTTAACGGTGTTAGGTTTCAGGGACTGAAATCAAAGTTTCCTTAAGATGGATGACTAAAATGTATCTTACTTTGAAATAGGGACTAAAATCAAAATGATTTGATAGTTCATAGACTAAAAACATATTTAACCCTAAAATTAACAATAATAACTTTATATTGAGTGTTATTCACTTGACCAAGAAACTAACTCCTCATGTTTATTGAGTATTTCGCATGATCATCTATTTTGATTATTTATAAAGATGGACAAATCGTGAGTCCAAGAATAATTTCCAAATGAACATATCTTGTTTAATTTTAGGATTGTTCTACTTTTTTTTCTTTATTTTATTAAAACAATTAGAGAAAGACAAAAAAAAATAGAATAATCTTTTATAGACGATTTTTTTATTTGTTCATCGTAATTTAATAAAATATATCCATTTATGTAAAATATGTAAATAATTACATCATTATAGTAAACAAAACTACAATAATATCATATAAATTCAATTTCTTACTATATTACCCATATCTGAATATAAATTTGCTTCCGACTGAAACAGAAGAAATTAAAAGATTAAATGAATATAAATTTTGAAACATTAAATTTGAATAAATGGAATTGGCGGAATAATATGCAATCGAGATTAGGATTATAATTGAGGTTATGTCCGATTAAACACGAATTATGGAAACATTGGATTAATTTTATTAAACATGTATTAAATACTAAATAAATATTAGCGATTGGATTTTCTACAAACACATTACACAACATTCTTTAAAGAACTCACTGAGAATTTTAAATATAAGTTTTTGAATAATTATATATTGGATATTGTGTGGTTTTAAGTAAAATTTTATTTTGTTTATATTTTGATTTGGATGGTCTAAAATCATCTTATCTTTGGACTTTCTTTCTTAGTAAATTTAGAACAAATTTATATAGTGTGTGAAATTGTTAGAAAATATAGCTTTAAAGATCAATTTAAATGTTATGGATGAAAATAAATAGCTATTTAAGATGTTACCATTAATTCCTTATAAATCAACAGCGATATGGGATTGATTAATTATACAAAATGTTGTACATATTATCAAAAGCAAAAATTAAGAAAAAAAAAAACGAAATATAAAAATCAGAGTTCATTGCCTTTATTTGTCAAGTGTATTAAATTTAAATAAGTTAAATATTTACAAGTTAGTAAATACAATAGAGAAAATATCTTAAAATTAAAAAAAGAAAAAAGTATTTATTTTAAAATATGAATTGAAAGTAGCTTGTAAAAGATATAAATTAATAAAGTGAGCACCCTCTCTATTCTATAATTGAATCAAGTCGAATTTTTTATGTTAGACTTGAATTCTGAAAAAAAAAAGAAAAAAAAAATCGTTCTTAGAAGTTGACTTGTTTATTTAAGAAAATATATTTAAAAACTTATGTTTGTGCTGTTAAAAAAATAAATTCTGTAATTTATCTCATTTATTATAACTTAAACTATATTTTTTGTTTTTTGTAAAAAAAAATAATTTATCCGCGTACCTCAGTAATTATTTTAATTATTTGAGTGTAAGACGTTTATCTACTAATGAAAAAAGCGTATTTATGCGAAATTCGAAAATTTAAAACTATCATTTTTTCTTAATAAAAAAAGTAAATATCTCATTTACAGATCAACCAAAGCTTCGTCATCAATCTTCTATCGATAAATTTATTTTTATGCTAAAAAAACTAATAGCGGTATTATATAGATAAATTGAAATAATTTACTGTAAAATTGGTATTAAACTGAAAAAATTGAAAAAGCAAATTACTTAACAATCCTTAGTTTCAAATTTGAATGCCAAAAATAGGAGATAACGAAGGAAGTAGGACCCACCAAAAAAAAAAAAGTAGTGCATGCAGAACTAAAGAAACGAAGACGTAATTTGTAATGGAAATCTGAAAAAACGTAAGAAAGTTTCTTGAAATTAGTAAGAAATGTTGTTCATCAGAGAAGTAGAAATCGAAGAAACTAACCGTTTGGTGTAAGATGCTATCATCGTTTTTGAAAGCTCACTCAATTTCTTGAAATTTCTTGAAATCGAGAGATTGAAAAACCTTGGCATAGTAGCAGTGGAAGAACGAAGGAGAAGAGGGGGAGCAAAACGACGCCGTTGAGTCGGGAACCGGTGGAGGACGCACCTGAGTTCAAGAAGGAGTCGATGGAGTGGCCGGCGGGGGGAGGGGGCGAGGGCGGGAGGCCGTCGCCGAAGAGAGAGTAGTCGAGGAAGGACTGGACGCCGTGGACGGCGAGGGAAGGGGTGGAGAAGAGGTCGGGGTGGGTAAGGGGGATGTGGTCGAGAGAGAAGTTGGCGGGAGAGTTGTCGGTGACGGAGATGGTTTTGGCGGTGAGGAGGGTAGGGAGGCGGGCCCGGCGGGGGAGGAGGAGGAGGTCGGAGAAGGGTAGGCGCTGGGGGACGACGTGATAGGGGAGTAGGAGGGGATCCGGCGGAGGACGGTCGAGGGCGGCGTCGCGTGGGATGAAGAGGGTGGCACTGAGCGGAAGGAGGGTGCCGTTGGCGGAGGAGAGGATGGAAACCCAGGCGCTGAAGTCGGTGGCACCTATTAGCGCATCGAGAATGTTGTTGATTTGTTGCGTTGGTGGGGAGGGTGTTGAAGACGTGGAGTCCACCATTATTAGAATGAGGATGAAGAAGATGAGGTTTTGCATGATTGTGAGGAAGACGGTGTTTCTTGGAAAAGAAGAAAGAAGAAGGGTTTTTCAATAACCATTTAATCATATATATCAACAAATCTCTGTTTAGTTCCCTTAACAGAAATGGAGCACTCAATTTGTGTATATATTTCGTTCAATTTTTCCCCACAAATAGTTAATACTTTTAGCTTAACTTAAATGCAATTTTTCCCTTAACTTAAATGCAACTTCTCAGATACTTTTATTTTTTCTATCAATCTTAACAATTTGTTAAAAATGTAACAGACATTGTAATAACCAAAAATCACATAAAAATATTTAGTTATAGTTACCTATTCAACTCTTATTAAAACTTGTATTAAAACAAACTAAAACTTATTAATTGAATAACCCAAAATATAATTTGATGAACCTATTTTACAAATAATTAAATCATTATTTAAACAAACTAATTACTTAAAAACTATAATGGGAATTTGTTGAATTCTCATCAATTACTTTCTCTAATAAAATATGAGATTTAAAGTTTCAATTTATAAATTCATCTTAGTATTGTAATTATATGATTTAATCTTTCCATCAGATTAAATCTATTAAAGTGACATTGAGTGGTCAGATGTCTAATTTGAAGTATTCGTATAAAAAAAAAAACTTGTGAAAAAAAAAATTAGCTCTCCTCTTATTACCTGCACTGCATTACACGCAATTATACAAAACATTTTTATACAAAAACCAATATATACTGATCAATTCAATTTACTCCTCAAATTGAAATGGGTTCATCAACACTCCTATAAAATAAACACATATAAGAACACAACCAGAGTTTAAGTCAGGTCGTCTTCATCAAGGTCATCTTCTTCAGNAGCATTCTTAGCCTTTAATGCATTCACATCACCGGTTGGAAGTTTCCTCGCAAGCCTAATGATCTGCAGACAATGCACTCCAAAGTGTCATGAAAAGCTAAGTCCACATATATAAACTCCATCAATAAAAGTAATAGCATCAGTAGCTACTGGTTGAAGATTGTGTATGTCGCATAAAATTTGCAAGCAGTTGATAATGGCAAAAATAAGATGTCAAACAAGGGGCGGGTTAAAAACAGAGGACTGGTGAAAGCATAGAAAGAAACAACAACAGCTGAAACCATGAGAAGCTTCATGAAAAGTAATGTTTCATTGTTGTGAAGATGGCCACTGAACTGACAGATTGTGTGAACCAGTACGAGAAGCAATGTTGAACTGAGTCATCGTCAAAGTAGTTTACAGATGCATTGTGCTCCATGGGCAATAGGAGGATACAGATAGATTGAAGAAAGAAACAATGTTCACGACGTACAATAAATAAACTGAGGAGACTCAAGTTGTATGTCAAGAACCGAGGCACCTTGGAACATAGGACGGCCGTATTCCTCATAATTGCGAGTAGAGTTTACAAAAAAAATTATGAAGCCATGCCAGGAGATTTCAGAATAGACAACAGGAGCTGTATCCCCCATACGTTTACTTTGGCTCTGGTAACCTGGTTGATATAAAACTAGTTGTCTTTCCCCCTTTTACAATTTACTTTGGATATGGTAATTTGGTTATGCAATCAAACAAGTCTAATGACATACTGTTACCATGAATTATACATTCAAGGGTTAAGAGATTTTAAGCAAAGTAATGTACAGGGCAACAAGATCATCAAGTCACTATAGCAGGTAACTCTTGAAACCAACCGGAAAATAAAAAAATTGGATTAGATCTGGGATTTATTTAATTTATGGATTCAACACAAGGAAAACCTAACATCAAGACAACAAGCCCTCAAGTTTCTACGGCTAGATTGTATTCATTATGTTTTACTTTCACTTAACTCTTGTTCCATAAGAACTCATGTACTAAATCACTTACCACATGGTCAAGATGTGAAATACCACTCGACTGAGCAATACGTTTGATTTCTTCAACATCTCCATCTGTGTAGGCAGCAAGTAGCTTGCTAGCACAACGATTCTGGTCACTTCTGAGAAAGGCATCAACCCTAGAGACACCACAAAAATTTATTATGCCCCTTTATTCAGCAATTTAATCAATTTCAATATAGCTGAGGATAATAACAAAAAAGTCTCCATTTTTTAAAAGCAAAAACTTTACCGTGTAATTTATGCTAGGAACTAGAAAAAACTTAGTTGGAAATAAAAAAAATAGCAGGGACACCAACAAAAACAATGATGACAAATTCAAAGCTATAGTGATCCATATCACACTGTTTGAGTTTGCAGCTACTTAGCACAATTACAAGGAGTCAGAAACTTACTGAGAACAGTCATTATAGCACTTCTCAGCTTGCTTAAAGTCATCAGCATAAAGGTAGATAACAATTGCACTGAGATATGCCTGCAATATGACAAGGAACATGAGAAGATTATCACAAATTAATACATTAGAAATTCTTCCTTCTACTGTCTGACCCAACTCTCTTATTTCTAGCCTTGGACCTGGCCACATAAACATGTGGAACCAAACCAAGCACAAGAGGAAGAGTTTCAAAGAAATAATTTTTAGTCAACAATATTCAAACAAAGGATGCTTATCCATTGCCTTCAACTTGCATCAAAGTTTCCAAGTGCTAATTTGTATGTTCTTAATACAGGCAAAATGATGAATAACAGTGCCCGCTGCTCTGATTCTAGATATTTATAATACATCATGCAGTGCAGTTCTGGAGAATCTAATATATTATAACAATGCTAAGCACATTTCATGGTAGAGTATAACTGTGTCCAGACTAAGGAACATGAAATTTAGCCTCAGATTTTATTAGTGAAAGGATTAACTGGGAGAGGTGAACCTAAAAAGAAACACAATGCATGCAATCTAAAAATCAGCTATTAGTCCAAAACCAACTTGGTGTAAAAAATTTAAAATATTATTTTACTTAGCTTGTTTTCAGCCTTCTTTTTGTTTCCCTTTAAGGTTCATTTGACCCAATTTTTTAGACGTTAAATCTACTTTTAAGTTCTCTAAAAATTGTTTGACAAACTTTTAAGGCTGCCTAACTTATTTTAAGGAGGAAAAATACCACCTAAACACCCTCTTAAACTTTATTTCGGTTGTCTTCTTTTTCTCTCAAGGACTTCTTATTGTCATAATTACAATGTTCCAGCATATATGTTCAGAAGGCCTCTCTATTACCAATTATTTTCTTTTTGAAATCTCTGATTATAAGATATGATTTATGATACAGAATACAGAATAAAAATATTCCAAACCTTGCTCTGGCTATTGGTAGCATTACACTTGTCAGCTGCCAAGCCCAATCTCAACATGAAAGATGCTGCATCTGTATATCTGTGCATTAAGAAAACAAGCCCAACAAAATATGCAAGTCAACATAGAAGAATTGAAATGTTCAGAATTTGCACTAGTGAAAACAATCCCTGTATTAACATTATGCAAAAAGCATCAATTTAGCTTCCAAAAGTAGTGGGTTTTGCCTAACTGGTTGACATATTTCTTTTTATACAAAAAGAAAAAAAAGAGAAGGTTTCTATAAGAATCCCTCCAGGGATGAAAAAAGGGGAAAATCAACAAATAGAGTTTCCCAATCCCTATCTATAAGGGACGACCCTCTTAGACGATCACGAACTTTACATCAACTCGAAACCAAATGACTAATCTTCTCCTAGAGAAATTATTCATTCAAAGAAATCTCGATAAAAGATGTGCACACACATAGCCAACTGCCCCAAACATTAGCATAAATTTCATATTTCCCCAAAAAATTGCTTCTTTACTTCTACCAAAACTAGAAAAGGTAATTAACAAGAGCTGGTCCAAGAATCTAGAGCTCATCTTAAACTCCAGAAAACTCAAAGTGCCAAACAAAGTGTTGAACAAAGAAACAATTATAGAAAAGAGAAAAACAAGATGCAAGTGCATAAAGAAAACAATAAGCTTAAGGTAGGAAGAAAAACGTGTTGTGCCCTCCTTTTAATGCAAGATAACCATTCAACTCTTTCATAAACTATTTGTACATCCCAATAGTACCTTGTTGGTATCAGATGTGCTTGGTGTGGTTAAATAAACTTCTAGTCTTCTTGATTTCCTGTTTTTCATGTTATTTTAGCAAATGTCTTAGATTAGATATTGATTACTTGTTTCAGTTGGGTGTGAATTCAAAAAGTAGAGGTGGCCCTCACCTTAGTTGAAACCAGAGTCTATCCTGTGAAAAATCTTCACGTCTCACAAGTTTTTTTTCTCTAATAAAATGTCTTCATTAAAATGTCTTCATTCTCGACTGATCTAGAATTCAGTCAAAATAAGTCTTCTTTTAATCAGTGATTTTTAGAATGAAGAATTTGAGAAGTCAAACATTTTGTTTCATTTGCACTCTGCAATACATTTTGAGGTATCACCAAAACCAACCACCGTAGAATTCCTAAGTAAGTTTTTCCCTTCTATTTAGTTTAACATCATCTCAGCAGTCAACTGTTATCAAGAACAAAGTGCTTTTCTTGGCTACGAATTTATCATTCGTTAGTCTAAAATTTGTGTTGCTTCCTTCCTGAATATACAATGAAGCCCTTAAGCCTCCAATTATAAACTCGGCATTGCAATTCACAGCACCCAAACTGCCAAATTGTCCCCAATATGGTCCTTTATCATCATATCATTGCTAGGCAGTGATTGGAAGCCTTACATACTTAGAAACTCCCATTCACCTGATTTCCAGACCCTAACTTTTGGGCCTTAAAAATTATTTAATTAATTTATCGTTCTATTTCAATTTGATTACAACAGCTCAGTCACATTTATAATACATCACATGCAACAAGTTGAACATTAATAGGCATGAAATTAAAAGAATGAAAATATGGACATTTCAGCAAGATAATGACATGTATGGACACGGTAGATAAAGCAGATGCACAGAGCCTTGTACTTAAGGATCTTGTAGAGTAGGGATCCTCATTTAATGCAATAGCAAACTCGTTACATTGTGCTTTTAAAGAGTCAACTATAATATTCAACTTATGTTGTGTCAGCAATGCCAACATACAAAAGTAAAACAAATCAAAGGAAAAACAGTGGAAGATAAGTTCCCTTCATACTCTAAGTACTATCAAAATGTAATGCCTCAACTTTTAAGTTGTAATAAAACTTACTTTTGAAGTTTTATATAAACATTAGCAGCAGCACGATATAGGTCAAAGGCCATTTGTTCTCTTCCATCGTCTTCAAGAGCTGTACAAGCATCTGTATATAGCTGAATTGCTTCTTCAGGCATGCTATCTTCCAAAGCACTACAGAGAATGGGGAAGGTATTATGAAATGTATTGATAGTGGTGAAATAATATATATAGACAGTCATACAGTATTTTGTATACAGATGTAATATGCATTAATCAGTGTTTTTTTACATACACCATCTGCATTCTGCTGAACTGCAGTACATAATGAGATAAATATGATATGAAAGCCATCATGTGTTAAATTTAGCAGACTGGTACGCATGACTTCTAATCATTTCTATTGCCTCCAACTAAGGTTTTTCTTTTAGTAGCCATTCACTGAAAAAAAATATTGATGTCAACTCTTCCTTAGTAGAAAGATAAGGTATTAAAGAGAAAAGGGGAAGGAACATAGCTATTGATTAAAACAGAAGGAAACATGTTGAGAACTTGAAAAAATCATGAAAGTAGAATCAATATCATATCTGAAATGGAAGCCCTTTAGAAACAGCCACAGCAGCTCACCAAAGAGAGGCCACATAAAAATTCATCCCAAAGCAATCCAAATGGGATAGAAGCAGATTTTCAAAAGTGACTAAGGCTTTATGAATTAAACATTTTTAGCCTTCTATATAAACTACTAAACAAATGTACCAAAGGACTCTAAAATATACACTGTCTTAAAAAGTAAACTTTAAACATAACTCAACATCACAAAACTAGTGAGATAAAATTTGTACCCGCTTATATAATATAATTTGCTCATATTTCTAGTGAATGTGGAACCTCCAACACATCCTCTCACACAAAAAACTAAACATCTCAAGCATAGGACTACATATTTGTCAATGGTGTAACAATAGGCACAACAAACGTTGTTAGAACAGGCTGTAATATCATATTTAAAACTGGACTTTATGTCTAATTCAGTCTCAAAAAACCATCTTAAAAAGTGATATTTGCTCCCAGTTATATAACTATGTAAGAAAATAAAGAACTACTTTACTGATAACAATCACACTGATTACATTTTCATCTCCTCTATTCATGACGATCAAACTCTTTAAAATAAAGAAATAAAAATGTTGAAATGAATAGGAAGATTTTAAAGATATTTTCTCTTAATCACTATGTAGATGTTGAGGATATTTTTATCTTCATAATCCGCTGTTTACAACACACTACAACAATGTTGTAGCTTCCTATATCTTCACAAGGGATAGATGTAAGTTAGTGCGTACCACTCTATTAGGGCTTCCACATTATAATTTCATAAGAAGTTGTTGGCTAGTTAGTTAACAATAACAATTAAAATAAAACATTGAATTTTGTTGCAAAGCAACAGGGTAAAGGAAACAATCTATTTACCGGGCTGCCTTTGCAAGGGCATCTGATGCAGGTTGTGGTCTCCCACACTCCATGTACAATTCAGATGCCTTTCGATAGAAGTCCCCAACTTCCTGCCAATTACTTAGATCCTTTGCCAAAGCTGCGGCAGATTCCATGTGCTTAGCCGCATCCCAAGGTCTGGTTTACTTGTCAAGGAAAGATATAGAGACAGATTAACAGAGTGAATCTAATAACACTATCTAGTATCGTAATATTTTTTTTCTCCTTTATGGAACGAAACGAAGAAGGAAACCATAAATCATATGATATAAGGATACGATGAAAGCATCTCTTGTCCTTTTGAAGCTTTCTCATATGCTATTTTGGCTTTCTCATGGTTCCTGGCAACTCGAAACCCATTAGCTGAAACAGAAAGAGTTTATCAGATTCCCATCAACCAATCTTCTCTCCAAAATTTCCTTTAGCACCAAGAATCAAATATTAAGGAAGCTTGAATACTTTACCTGCCTGCTCATATAGAGCAGTAGCACTTTTCCAATCCGCACTCCACCTCGTGAGACTGAGTGTTGTTCTGCATTGAAAAATAAATATAAGGTAGCATACATGAAAAAAAAAAACCATTACAATGCCCTAGAATCAACTGGCTTAATCACAAATAAATCATATTGAGAATAAGTAAGTACAGTGGGGTGAGACCTTATTCACTCACACAACTTAAAAACAGAATCAAATTAATGAAATCCACAAGCACAAAGACACTCGATCAATACTAATGTCATTACCAGTATGATTTCAGCATCATTAGGACAAATCAAGCTAAGAAACAGAAATTATGTGCTGCTATTAAAACAACTTGTTTCATCGAAGTGAAAAATAAAAGAAAAAAACACCGCCTATATATGATTGGTGCAGCGAAATCCCAGACGATTCAATATTAAACCTATCTACAGCGAAATCGACAATGGCATTTGATAATGAGATTGCGAAATTGATTTGAAGAGAAAAGAAGGAAAAGAGAATGGGAAGAGAAGATGAACGGACAGCTTATCAGCTTTGGCGAGCAACTTGTTGGGATCAGAAGCCGCCATGGTTGGTCGATTGCGTGCTTGTGTGCGTCTTCTGCAGTCCCTCCGATTCAAGTGTGCGAGCGAACTCACCCATCTAACACGCTTCTTTGGGTCCACCCACAACCTACCACGTGGCACGTAATTAAATAAACAAAAATAAAATATTAAGCTCTTCGGTCCTATAACAGTTTAACAAATTTCATGCAGAAAAAGAAAAAATTAACAAATTTTGTTAAAACAATTTAACAAATTAAAATATTTAATTATTACTATTTCATTCTTTAAATGTGTAAATTAATGAGAATATAAAAGAACCAAAATAATATGATTTAGTCCTAGTTGTGTAAGAAGAATGATTGATTTCTAAACTTTACAATTCATCCTCAAATCCATCGTACTAAAATATAAATGTCAAACATTACAATTTGATGACAAAGTGATTTCCAAGAATTTAACAATGATTTTTTAAAGTCTAAAATACCACTAGTTTGTACATTTAATTGATGATTTGTTATTTATTGTTTTAAATGATTATTTAATTAATAAGTAAGCAAATTATATTTCACTGTAAATATACTTGAATTTAGCTTATGTATGAATTTGAAAAATGAAAATAATTGAATTTGAAAAAGTAAGTAAACAATCAATCATCTTTAATTGTTTACTTACTTTTTCAAATTCAATAATTGAATTTGAAAAAGTAAGTAAACAATCAATCATCTTTAATTGTTTACTTACTTTTTCAAATTCAATAATTGAATTTGAAAAAGAAAAAAAAAAAGTAAAAGTGAGATAGTTTAGATTAAGAAAAAAAACTTATCCATCCAAACAATATGACTTTTACCTTTTCTCCTCTCAAATTCATTTTTCTAAATTTATCTTTAGAAAACAAACTAAGCTTAAAAAGACAAAATATAATGTTAAAAAAAATTACACATACACTCTCATGTTAAGTTTTTTCTTAAGACTATTTTGTTAAAAAGTTATCACTAATTTAACATTTAATTATATTTTATAACTAATTTGGCATTAAATAATAAAGTTTGAGACCAATTTATACTTTTACATGTTTAAAATAAATAAAAATATAGTACTTTGTTTTGATGTTTTTATAACACTTTTGTTATTTACAAAAAATCGTTTTATTGAAAGAATTATAATATACAACTATAACACTTTTAAAATGCACCTAATATGTAACTTCCGTCCTTAGGAAAAAAATTACACATTATATTAAGTACGTACATGTATATATACATATTAAGTACGTACATGTGTATATATATATATATATGGATAATAATATTTAGACTTGTAATATTTCAACATTGATTACATGTATCAATATGTGATTGGTCAAAAATTACTGCACAACAATAATGTTTATGATTATTATTCATTGTGAAGTAATTTTTGACCAATCATATATTGACACATAATCAATGTTCACGTAATCAATGTTCAAATGTTGTAAAAAAATATTTTTTAAATATCATTATCCATATATATTAAGTCAAACTCATGAGTAGCACAATCCTAAAATGTAGGTAGGAAGTAGAAATACCATGAAAGATGAATCTGAAGAAGAAAAAACCCATTTTACCCTGAACATTTCTCTGTGGAGAAAAAAACCATCTACATGTACTACTCTTGGGCTCCTATAAATCCCAGTTTCATTGAAACGTACATGAACTCAAACATCACATGATGGCTTTCAGTTTCACCAACCTTCGGCTAATCACCTTTGGTCTTGTGCTACTCTACACCAACATTCAGATTTCATTTGCAAGTCGCTGCTTGTTACTGCATAAAAACAACCTTCTTCCAACAGATCTACCTTCGTTTCCACCGCTATTCTCAGAGTCTAAAATTGAAAATGTTCCCAACCCTTTGTTACCAACAATACCGTCATTTCAACAACCAGTTGGTGGGCTTCTCAACCCTCCTGCATTCTCACTTCCAATGTTGCCACCTCTCCCCAAATTGCCTCCTCTACCACCTCTTCCACTTGTGCCTTTACCACCAATTATGCCTTGCTCTCGTTTTTCACCCTCAAGATCTTCTTCTTCTGCCTTGCTTCAACCAATTCCACATGAAGAAAATGTTGCAAAGCCATGAAATCCAAATTCAGCTAATCAAACTCATTGGAAAGAGTAGATTAAAGAAACTATTACATTATAACTGTAATGGTAGCAAAAAAACTTATTATAATTACTTTACCATTATCTTTTATGTCGTTATTCTCTTATTAAATATGTCATCTTTATCTATTTGCAGTGATCAAAATGACATGCGTAAACATTGAAAAAAAAACATTAATATTACGTACTGTAGGATGATTTAATTATTAATTTAATTTTTATATTTTGTCACATGATTATTTTTGTTAATTTAACACGTAACATTACTCTCTTTACTTATGCTTCAGTTCTGTCTCCAGTTTCTCAGAAAAACCCTTCCGTTCTGACACTAAAGAAAGTGTTAAATTAAAAGAACTGTGATAAAGCCAACACACATAAACAGAAACATGTTTTATTCAAAAGACATGAACACACAGAAAACTGAAACATGCTCTTCCGAAAATAAGAGACATAAACTGAAACACAGACACCATGCACACAACTTCAAACAAAGCCTAAAAACATAGGAAGGAAGTAGATTTCCGTGCTTAATCAGGTAGGCGGAGAAGGTGCAGAAAAGTGAGCATGAGGGATTGCTACAGGAGGAAGTGGAAGTGAAGGTCCTGGCCATGGTAACCCCGGAACGTTTGGTGATGGAAGCGGAAGCGATGGAGGTGGGAATGGAAAAGGAGGAAGAGGAAACATGGGTGGAAAAAGCTGGTTTTTATCATATTTTTCTTCTTTCTTTTCCACTCTGTAGTTGCTTGTTGCATCTGCTTCTACTGTGTGATGATGTTCTCTATCTTCATCACTAGTATTACTCTTGAGATTCCTTGCACTACTTGGAACAACTTCAGTGTTCATCACTGCAACAAAACAGAACAAAAGCACAAGATTAGAGGCCATTTTCAAAACTGGTTTTGGTGAGTTGTGTTGCTAGGGAACATGTTATACAGACATATATATATATATATATATATATATATATATATATATATATATATATACACACACACACACACGTTCAATAATAAAATTATTGCTTTAAAAAGACTTATATGTTTTTTATTTCTCTAAATAGTGGATTTTGATTAGTATAGGTTTTTTTTGAAGATTTTTTTTTTATTTCTTATCTTTAATACTACATGATTAAATTTAACCTTATTGTTAATTATTTTTAAATTTTTATTTTCATTAGTTATTAATGAAAACATATAATAGTTTTCCTTAAAGAATTTATTGGCCGTGGCATATTAAAAAGTTCAATATTATCCATGGACATTTAATATAATAAGTAGTGAATATTGATAATTGCATGCACATTATAAGAGAGTATCAATTGACACGATAACACCATTCTGAAAGTTTCTGAAGAACCTAGATGGTTGAGAACAGTGCCACGCTCCAGAGAAAAATTCACTCGCCATAATTAATTCATTAAGAAAATTAGTGATTAATGTATTTTATTGTATTACATTTTTTTTCTTAATTTAGAATAAAAATTGAAATTAGTTTTTTATTTTTTAATTTAGATTAATTTAATCTTTTATTTTTAAAAATTATTTTAATTAAATTTTATTAAATTTATTTAATATTTCAAATATGTTTTAACTTAAAGTATCAAATGAAATAAAACTCAAATAAATACTATCATGCGTCTAATTTATTAATAATTAAAATCATATTTTAACCTGTTTTTTTTATAAATTAATAAATAAATAAATAAAATGTGCAAACTTTACTTTTCAAAAATCTTTTAAACAAATATTTAATAAATACTATAAAAACACGTATATCGGCATGTGGACCCTTAGTTATGAATAAAATTGTAACAAGATTGAAGTCTTAAAGTACACAATATTTAATGATTTACCTTAATTATATTATCTTAATATGTATTTTAAGATAGAAATTAACGTTGTTTATGGAATGAAAAAAAAAAAAAAAACATTTCAAAGATGAACCGGTGTTCCTGTTAATTATCGATTGAGAATTTATCCCTAGTCAAGTTATTTGAGTTGGGAAGTACACTAATTAAAGAAGATATATTAAACCAAATCCAAAATTCATATGTTGTAATAGTACTTCTATAAGTGTTAATTAATATAGGTTAGCATTTAAATAGACATTAAATAGGCAAAATAAGAAAAGAATATAATGGTCTGTAGCATTTGACAGAAATGATTAAATGACCGATGGTATGCATGTAAGGCACGTACCAAACCCTGCTTCCATGGAACACAGTAGTATGTACAATAATTTTAACTTTTTATTAATTTTCTTATCATTTAAATTAAATGTATTAATATCTAAAGTACTGCGTATATTTATTTTATTTAATGTCTGCCTTATAAAATATTGTGAATTTTAATAAAATATAGGTTAAACTCATTTTAAGGTCATATTTTTATGTTTTTGTTTTAATTATATTTTTGTGTTTTATTTTTTGTCAATTAGGTCTTTAAAATTAAAAAATTAAAAAAATTTGACCTCTACCATTAAAACAAGTTAACGGGGTTAACTTTTTTCTTACATGTAAGAGTGGGGTGGATAAAAATCGTGATGTAACGTGCATGAAACATTTTAAATAGGTTTTATTATGTACGTGACAATATCTTAAATAAAGAATTAAAAATTTGGGATTAAAATTGGAGAGCCAAAGGAGTTGACCCACCTTCCCCATTTCGTGGGTAGAAAACCTGGAGAGGCATTGGCCTCCTCTTATGAACGTGTGTTGTTGCCACCGTCGAGCCAGCTGTCATGGTGCCCTTGCCCTCGGCTCAAGGCGTCGCCGACGACGCTGCTCATCGCTAGAGTCATCGCCGCCAAGGTCTCCTTTCTTGCTCCTCTTCGTGCGCGAGAGAGAATTGTTCTCGCCTCTCCACCTCACATCCTTTGTCGCGACGATCTTCGTACTCAACCAGAGGTGCAGCCGGCAACACAGGTCGTCACTGCAGTCTCCACCAGTCGACGCGTTGTCATTGTCACCATCAACTCCTTCCCAAGTTTTCACGAGCAGTGAAACCCCTTTTTGTTCTTCTGATACGTGTTCTTTCTCTCATTTGTATTGTGTTGTATTGAGTGTAGCCCTTCGGGTTTTTGAGAAACTGGTTGTTGATTCTTTTGTTTAATTTTCTTGTTGTGATTGGGTGATTGTTCTTCCTTTTCCTGTTCTAGGTGAAATATGGCTACTGTGAATGGGGCAAATGATGGTGGAGTCAGTCCATTCAATCAGAGTAGTGTGAGAGGTAGGGAGATGGGTGCTGTTGGAGGTGGCATTTCTAAATGAGACATTTTTAAAAATTGGGTTTTTCTGAAAGAATTGAAAATTAGGGTTAATTGTCGCTGAGAGAGGTGGCATCCAGCGCGTTCTGCACGTTCTACACGTTCTGGATCGATTTAGAACCTGCACAAATTAGCAACATCAATAACTTCACTTCCTTCCTTCTTTCCATAAACTACTTAGCAAAATAGAGAATTTAAGGTAGATGAAATTTCGCTTAGGGTTCTTCGTAGGGTTTGATTTGGGATTCTTGGGCTGTTGTGCGAATTTGTTTTTCTCTGGTCTCGATTTCTGATGCAGGTTGTGCGAAGGAGATGACGACCATGTGAGGAGCTTCACGTCTTTTGGTTCATCATGAAGATGGTGATTTTTGGTTGTTGCTGCAGAGGCACGATTCTGGGTTTGATGATCTTGATGATGAACACAGAACAAAGATGCTTCCATGGTTGACATCCTGAACGCTTCAAATTTTCTCTTCGAACATAGCAAAGATGATGAACACATAGCAGAGATGCCATTTCATTGATAAAAAGCCACGTAAAAGGGTTTCTCGAAGCCACGTATAAAAAATGTCCACGTCACCTTCACAAGTAAGTAAAAATTGAACTCCGTTAAGTTGATTTAACGGCAAACACCCAGTTGATTCAATTTTTTAATTTTAGGGACCTAATTGGCAAAAAATAAAAAAACGAAGATGTAAATGGGACAAAAACACGAAAATAGAAACCTCCAAATAAGTTTAACCTAAAATATAAGAAAAAGAATTTTATCGGCAATGTAATAAGAAGATAGTGTAACTAAGTTTCTCTATAATTAGGAGAAACTGCTTTTTCTTTCAACATAATGGTTATATTTAACAAAATTTGTTAAATAAATTCTTATAATAGTTAATTGAAAGAGAAATATTTATTATAATTATGTACTCCTTATAAATGGAAAGTTTGTAACTTTGGTCTTTAATATTTTTACATAATTTTAATTCCTTGATTTTTAATTATGATAACTTTATTCCATTTTAAATTTTAGGAACATGTATGCCTACTCTTAACGTTGACTAAATAAATGTATTTGAATTGATGATTGGAAAGCTAAATTAATGAATATTTTAATTCGATAAATACGTAAAACTGAAATGAAATTAATAAAAAATATATATATCGCATTCCTACATTGTTATGAACAACGTCTCATTATTGTTAAGATTTTATTATCTTCATTCTCACGATCAATGCTTTGGTGTTGTGACGATTCAATGATTTGAGAAATTTATTCTCACCCAACAAAATACATATGCATTAGTCCTATATTTTACCTTTTAATTTTAATTTCAATTTATAAGTTTATAAGATTAACACACTTAATTAGTAAATATTAACCTAAACACACAATGTTTCTAAATATATAAATGGCCTACTTACCACCATAATTAGGATCATGGGAAAAATTAAATATAAAAGTTATCGCCATAATTTATTAAAACTATTTGAAGCTAAATTTAGATACATAGGAATTAATTACATGTACAAAAATCTGAAAATCCCATAACATTCTTCCTAACATTACAGCAAATTAATTATGTATGATTAATGTAAATTTCCAAACAGTTATTTAAACCTGTTAACAAAAATAATATTTATAAAAGTATTTATTTAGATTTGATAAAATAGTAACCATATTTCTGCGTATTTTTATTTGCGATAAAAACTAATATTACATAGTTCATGTAAGAAAGATTTATGTTTTGATTTATTTAAGTTTTAATTTTTTTTTATTTATTTTTTGTGGGATTATATTTTTCGTTGATTAAAAGAAGACTATTTTTCATTCATAAGTAAACATGATCGTGGAGTAAGCGTTATAAATAAAAAATGGATGGTAATTTAGTAATAAATCTAAGTAAATATTATTTTTGTAATCAGTAAATTTGTCTTTAATGTCACGTAATTTATAACAAACTCAAATAAAAGTGACCAAAAAATACGTAGTATTATTTTTGTAAATATATAACTTATTTACACCCACTACAAAAATATATTTTGTAATTATTAATGAATTTTTACCAACAAAAATAAATTTGTTTGTAAACCCAGAATTATTGATGAATTTTGGAATTTAAAGTATCAATAAATATTTTCGTTAATAATAAATCTAACAGTAAAATCTATTTATCACTAAATTATAAATTGTATTAACAATGAATATTTTTATCGGTAACGTGTTCAACAATTAATTTCATCAATAAATTTTATCGATAATTTGTAATTTATATTATTGATGGATTTTTTTGTCAACAAAATGAGTAATAAATTTCCTATCAAAACTAATGAGATTTCTTATATATTAAGGAAAGATGAGTGAGAAATAAGAAGAAAAGAAAAAAAATGAGAAGGAAAGAGGAAGATAAAGAGGAAGAGGAGAAGGAAGAAGACCAAATTGTGTCATTTACTGACTAATTTTATCGACGATCATAATCTATTAGTAATTAACAACAAATATTTATCGATCAATTTGTGATCGTTCGTAATTAATGACATATTTTGTGACCTATCACTAAAATCTATTGATGAGCATTTCACCAATGTATTTTAGTCGTCAATAATCCATCAGTAAGCTCAAATTATTGACAATTTTTTTCTATTACCGATGGTTATGAGTTTGATGTAAAACTAATCATTTACGTTAAACTATATGTTAGTCCAATGTAAATTTTAAGTTTTATATCAAATCTCCATTAATATAATGTAAAATGTTGACATTTACGTTGTACTAACATATGATCTTATGTAAATCTTGAGATTTAGGTCAAAGTCCTAACAGTTCAACGTAAAACTATTTAAATTAAGGTTTTCAGCTTCTTCTTCCTTAGAATTTATCCTCTTTCCCTTTTTGTTTCTCTCTTTTGGGTGGCGACAATATTATTGTTATTTGGGTATTTGTGAATGTTTTGAAGACCATTTTTAAGGTTGAGCAAAAAATGTTGAAGTGTACTACAATTTGTACTATATTATACTAAAAAGAAATGAACCATTTTTACTATAACTTAAATATATTGTTTTATGATTTAGTTTTTAAAATTGAACTTAATAAATTTTTGGTTCAGTTAACTGCAGTTAACTATACTGTCTTTGTGGTCTGGTTACTTTGTTTGTTAGGTTGAGAGGATGATTCTACCTTTTCTTTTATATCTTCATTTTTTTATACATTATTAAGATTACAGTATCTTTTTCTTAAAATACCTTCAGTTATATTTTATTTTTTATACATTATATTTTTATTTTTTTTATTTAAATCTAAAAGATTTAAAGTTATCTTGTAAAATATTAATTTTTTAAAATATATATTTTGACATAATTTATTTAAAATTTTATTTTGGAAAGGTCAAATTAATTTTTTCATCAAAATTTATATATTACAGATTTAGTTTTAAATTAATATATTTTAATTTTTTAAAAATAATGTATAAATATTTTAAGATATTTATAAATATCCACGTATAGAAAAGACTATAAATATTTTTTTACGGATATTTATCAAATAATCAAATAAATAATAAATATTTTCAAATGAATTGTGTAATATATATATATATATATATATATAAATATATATAAATTAAAGCATTAATAATTACGGTGATGAATTCGTTCCCAGGCCTTATACACACCGTCTGTCACACTATGGGAGCTGGCCATGCCCGAAGTCGTTACCTTAATCGCAAGGAGGGGGATGCCGAAGGCAGGGTTAGTGACTGGAGTGAAGTCGTAACAAGGTA
>NC_028355.1:3721507-3798714 GCF_000741045.1 Vigna radiata var. radiata
ATATATATATATATATATATATATATATATATATATATATATATATATATATATATATTATATACTTTTTATTTTGGTTAAAAAAATTAATGAGAGTAAAATACACAACATATATGTCCAAGGCTTCATGAGAGGGACAATTTACAATCCAGTTAAAAGATTTACGTATATATTGTAGTTTAGTACAATTTACAATTTAGTTAGTAGTTCAGTTCAGTTTATGTTGTAGTTTAGTACAATTTACAATTCAGTTAGTAGTTTAGTTCAGTTTGTATTATAATTTAATACAGTACAGTTCAATTTGATAAAACAAAAAAACAGTTCAATTTGTCTGAACTATTTAACAATTTAGTTTAAATAAATTAGTTTTTAGTTTAATACAATTTTTAGAAGAACGGTGCAGTACAATTTAATTTGTCCATCCCTAACCATTTTTAAGGTCTGAATCAGTGGTTGTGTGATTTTTTATTTTTTTTTATAATTGTATTAGAGTTTTATGGGTCTAAGTGCATGATCAGGAGAGTGATTGTGTCTTTACTATTTAAGTTGAATTGTGTTTTTTTATGGGAATCTTAATCATAGCAATGCGTGAAAGTCTCCATTAATTTTGAGTTTCTAATTTGTTGTTGTATTTCATTTTATTTTCCATATCTAAAATTTTTGTTCTACCATTCAAATTATGATTCTCATAGGAATATGATTCATTGTAAGTAAACTTAACACTGATATTTTTCTTTTGTATTTCAAGTTTTGATTTAAGCCAAAACTGATTAAATTTAAAATAATACAAAAATTTACATCAATCCTCACCAAATTCAACGTAAATTTATGTTCAATGTTTCATCCAACATAAGTCTATATCACTGGTATTCACGTAGGAATATTGAAAACAATCATAAATATTTGACGCAAAATTTTTGTTTTGTGATACTAAATTAACCAATGTAAGAATCATATATTACTTCCGTTAAATGTGTATGAACCAATGTAATTATATTTTTAATTTACTTTTTACACTTGTTGTATATGACAACAAATATAACATCCTTTTAAAACACTAAAGTGTGTGTTTTCTTTTTTGTCATTTTTAAAAACCTCCATTTTAGTGTTTTCACTTAGTGTGTACATGTCTTTTTCATTTAGTATAAAGTTTCTCATTACCGATAAGCCAACATATTAGTCTAATGGTAAAAGTTGAAAGAGGTTGTGGATTCAACTCACCTCACTAATATCTTTGTTGCATCATGTTATTTTATTTCATTACTTATATAATCATATAATTTTGTTTATGTATACATGGGTAAAATGGATAATTTTAATTGATTTTTTTATACATTGAATTTATCCAAAGATATTTAGTTTTGCATTGAAACTATTACATTTTATTAGTTTTTTTTATAAATTTATTTAATTAAATTTTACATATTAGTGCACTAGACAATAAAGAATTTAGATTGTATATAAAATAGTTGCTAAAAGGTAATACTTAATCAAATATTGATCTTTAACTTTTTCTGCTAAAGGTAATACTTAATCAAAAAAAGCTCATCTCTTGTCACGGGAATTCTTGTATTTATAAGAAAAATATATTACAATATATAAAGTCTTATCTCTTTCTTTATACTCTGCATATATGAGAGAGACGTTTGGATGAAACTCAATTATGGTGGTTTCGTTTTCTTTCTCTTTACTATTTTTAGTCTTTTGATTCTCTTTGTAACTAGAGAATATTTTATCTTCCACTTCAGTCCAAACTTTTAGTTTATTTATAACCAAGTGTCATAGTTTTCAAACTGTTTATAAGAGAAAATTGTGCTTTTTTCTTTTTTTTTTTAAATTACCTTAAATTTAAAAATATTTATTCAAAAGACCAAAGCGTCAAATTACAAATATTTAAAATTTCAAATACTCAAAAGGTATCCAAAATATTTTATTAATACAATAAGAATATAATAGAATTGCATTCTCATAGCATTATGAATATTATTAAATAATCAGCTTTTATTAATAAGAGTGTGCAATCACATCCACAGCCTCTTCATCTTCTAATCTAACCATGACCACATTTGAAGTTGTTTTCATCGCTACCCCAGCCCTCGGTAACATCGCTCCACTTGTCGAATTCGCTAACCTTCTAACCAAACACGACCCTCGATTCTCTGCAACCGTTCTCACCATTTTCATGCCACAACGACCCCTCATCAACACCTACGTCCAATCACGCGCCTCCTCACCCGCTAATCTCCGAATCCTCCACCTCCCTACCGTCGACCCGCCCCCACCCGATCAGTACCAATCCTCCATCGCCTTCCTCTCCCTCCACTTACAAAACCACAAACACCACGTCAAGAATGCACTCCTTAACCTTCTTCCCTCCAACTCCGACTCGCCCGTTCGACTCGCCGCCGTCTTCATCGACATGTTCTGCAGCTCTCTCATCGACGTCGCCGCCGAGCTCTCCGTCCCGTGCTACCTCTTCTTCGCGTCCCCCGCGAGCTTCCTCGGCTTCACGCTCCACCTCCCCCGACCCGACTCGCTCGACTCGGAGTCCGAGTTTTCCATTCCGAGTTTCAAAAACCCCGTGCCGAAATCCGTTTTGCCCAGCTTCGTGTTGGATGCGAACGACGCCTCCTCCTGGTTTTCTTACCACGCGCGAAGGTACAGGGAGACGAAGGGTATCGTGGTGAACACGCTTGGAGAGCTTGAGCCCCACGCGCTTCAGTCACTTCACGACGATTTGCTTTTACCACGTGTTTACCCGATTGGGCCTGTTGTTGACCTTGCTGGATCGGCCCGATGGGATCCCAACCCGGTCCAGTATAAGCGAATCATGGAGTGGCTCGACCGCCAGCCTGCTGCTTCCGTGGTTTTACTCTGCTTCGGCAGCATGGGAAGCATGAGGACAGACCAGGTTGAGCAGATCGCGATTGGGCTGGAACGGGCCGGTGTTAGATTCATATGGGCCTTGCGGGAGCCTCCGAAGGCCCAGTTAGAAGACCCGAGAGATTACTTAAACGAAGTGGATGTTTTACCAGATGGATTTTTAAAACGAACGGCTGGGATAGGCTTGGTGTGTGGGTGGGTCCCACAAGCTAAGGTGCTGGGTCACGAGGCTGTTGGTGGCTTCGTGTCGCATTGTGGTTGGAACTCGATTCTGGAGAGTTTGTGGCATGGTGTGGTGGTTGCCACGTGGCCGGTGTATGCGGAGCAGCATCTGAACGCGTTTCAGATGATTAGGGAGCTGGGATTAGCTGTGGAGATTAGCGTGGACTATAGGGTGGGTGGTGATCTTGTGCGGGCGGAAGCTGTGGAGAAAGGTGTGAGGTCGCTGATGGAGGATAGCGATGAACTGAGAGGAAAGGTGAAAGAGATGAGTGAGAAGTGTAAAAGCGCGCTCATGGAGAAGGGGTCATCTTACAATAACCTAGTGACCCTGATTCAGGAGTTGACGTTGACAACTTGATCAATGCAAGGTAATCAGATTTCTGCTTTATGTCATATTAATTTTTATTATATTGAACCACCTAATACTCCATATTTCAATTATAATAAATAAAATTCAGGTTTGGTTTTGTATAGAGAAGATATATTTAATAAAACTTAACTTTTAAGTAATAATTGGTACGAGCACGAAACACGAATTGTTGATCGTATGTACATGCAGATTTTCAACTGGTGTACAAAATTTAAGCATGCAAAATATATAAAATATGTTAAATTAAAAAAGAAAAAAGTGTTTAGCTATTAATTTATATATGTAAAGAAAAAAAAAAAAACCAAGGTCTCCATCACTCAATGCTAAGGTCCAGCGCTACACATAAATAAACACTTTCATCTTATAAAAGTGAAGATTTCCTGATATAATTCACTTTCTATAATGTCTTAATAAAAAAATTTCTATCATCTAACATTTAATGACTTGAGTTAGGAGAACATATATAATACATGTTCTGCAAAAGATTATTGGTGCATTATGTGTCACAAAATTTCTATTTATAGACATCTTAATTACTTACAAATGTCTTAAAAAAAACTTTCAAAATATTTTAAAGCTTTATTCAATTATTTTTTCTTTCTTGTAGAATTAATATATTATTTTTACTCCGGCATGAGCCACCACCAAAAGGTTAATATTAATGGAACCCTCTTACAAATATTTATGAGAAAGAAAAGGACAAAATAGTTTTTCTATTTTTTTTTAAATTTTGTTGATGCATAAAAAAAATTATGGGATGCAAAGTGATGTCTTACTGATTTAAAATTCACAATGTTGACCTTTTAAATATTTCCATAAGTTTATAAGACTACTCTTAACTCATTCACATTTTTTTAAGAAAATTAGTTAAATCTAATGAGCACATATATTTTTCTAAAGTTATTCTTATTATTTTAAAAGTGAAGTAATTGAGTGAGACTTTAATATATGCAAAGACCTGTATTTTTATTAGTATTTTAATAAAATGAGGTCTATTAATCAAATATATTTTATTAGGAAAAATAATTTTTTTCCGAAAAGCATCTAATAATTGTATTGAGGAAATTTTGTGCAGAGAAAGTGGTACAATTTTACCATGCTTGAAGTGTTCTGGTAACTTTATTTATGATAGTCTTAACACAAGTTGTTCATCAGGCTCAACATCATAATCACATCGTGAAAAACATTATGGTATTAGAAATGCACATTTCATTGATACTGTAATGGACTGCCAGCAACGTAATCCTGGTATTCTTTGACAGTATCACGTAATCCCAAAACATTTGCAGATGAATTGCTGCTGTTATGTCAATGTTTTAGGGCATCTTTTTATTTCTGATAATATTGAGTTATGTATGAACTTTTCTTTGCTCCTAAAAATACTTGTGTTCTTTTTCTTCATAAGTCCGTTGCTTATAATACTGTTTTTTTTTTTAAGGTGAGGGTTTCAAATTTAATTAAATTTATAAAATTAGTTTATAAAATAAGATTTGTATTTATTTTATTTTAATTCTTAAAAATTTTCAACACAATTTTTATAGAAAAATATATTTATTTTGTTTGAAATTCGGCAAATCACATAATATATATATATATATATAAAGTAAAATTCATAAACACACACACACACATATATATATATATATATATATATATATATATATATATATATATATATATATATTATAAATGAGTTTCTAATAAACGTAGCATCTCCAACAATTTAAATTTTTAAAATTGTTTGCATACATTTTGTTCATGAAAGTATAAAAATGAAAAAAGAAATTACTTAAGATAAATGAAATTAAATGTAATATTCGATAATTTAATATTATGGGGTTAGAAATGTATTTAATTTGTGGAGAGAAGGATGGCAGTAAGTAGAGTGGTCCATGATAGTTTTTTAATGACGGCAATTGATGTCACAGTGTGATCTCTTCTCTTGAAGGGTCAATATCCAAATCATATTGAAATAACTTAAGTGATATGAGATAAGAAACATGCATTTCTCGTTCAATGTATATATAATGTTACACTTGGATTATGCAAATGAAAAGTCAGAACTGAAAAGGGATAAAAGAAATAATAGAATTATAGTGGAATGATAATTTGTTTACACATTCAATATATTTTTTTGGATTTTTTTTGTTACTCCAATAGAAAGCCGAAAGGATCTCTCTATTAAAAAATATACAATTTATTTATTTAACATAAATAAAAATAATGTGATACTTGCATTGCATTTTTTTAACTTTAATTTTATTTTATTTTTAACGTAAAAATTAAGGATGATAACCGATACAACAAAGACGAATTTATTATTTCATACTTATTTCTAAAAAAATCTTCATTTTTATACCTATACTCAACTGAAGATTTTTATCTTATCTTCATTCTATAATATATTAAAAAAATATATAATGTTATCAAATATTCAATTATTTATAATTTTAAATATTAAATATTTATGAAGAACCTATAATTGAATAAAATTTTATAATAACGAAAATATTTATAAATTTTAAAAATATTAATAAAATAAAGAACCTATATGAATAAAATTAAAAAAAATGTTTAAAAAATTAAAAAATATATTTAAATTAAAATTGTTTTAAATGTCTTTGATTTTCTTTCTCTAAATTCTAAAAACGGTTAATACTAAAAAAAATCTGAAGGAAATATTATTTATTATCTTGAAATGAAGGTTAGTTCTAAAAAAAATGTACACGACTTACAAGAAAAAAACTTACTTAGAAACTTAATATACACATATTGGTCTAGTCTAGCAATTTGAAAATCTAAATCCTTTACTTTCTTACAATTATTCCTTTTATTTCTTTCAAATAAACATGAATTAAAGTCGTACTAATTTTAATAAACGAATATAATACTTGTCAAAAAAACATCCATAATTTTTTATCCTTTAATCTCGATATAAAAATTATAAAAGTTATCCAAGTCTAAATACAAATTATTTCTACATAAGAATTTTGATATCATGAGAATGTAACAGAAATAAAAAAAGATGTTGTTGGGGCTTTCTAATGTATTTTGGTGATAATTGACCATGGTGATTGACTTTTTTGCAGTTTATAATGGAAGATGATATGATGAAGAATTAATAGGAAAGGAAAAAGTGATGGAAATGATTATGGAATTGGGTTCTTTAGGACACCAAGGAACCCTTTAACGACTATGTCTTATGATCTGTCCCCTACCACATCATGCTGCCTCTACAACATGCCCTACCATCTTCACTTTTTAATGTCATTTCAATTAAAATCATCTATCAATGCTATATCATAAAATATTTAGATAAATAAATAACAATTTTAGTTTGTTTCAACTTCATATTTAAGATTACAATTTTATTTATATTTTATTAAGTTAAATTAAAATTAATTTATATTTTATTAAATTTAATTTAATTAATATTAAATTTTAATTTATATTATATATATATTTTTTAATTTTATTTAGATTTTATTTTAAAAATTTATAAAATATTTTTTAAAATATTTGTGTATATCTACAAAATATCCATACATATTTTTTTAACGAATATATGATAAATAACAAATAATTATTTTTTATTACAAATCAAATAATAGTTAAGCAATGACATGATTTTTTTTTCATCCCTATTGATATTGATGAGTTAGTAATGAGAAGTGGTTTGACATAGCAAAAAAAGGACATAATTATAAGTAATCTACAAAGAGAAAGATTCGAACATGCTATTTAACATTGGCATCATGAGTTGAGTTCAGTGGTAACGCACTATGGCATGTGCTCAAAGACACCACCACTCATCAACCAAACAACAAAGAAAAGAAAAAAGGTTAAAGGACAAGATTCTTAAATGAAATCCAATCATTCATAAAGTGTCTAAATATTTTCAAACTTATTTTATTCAATTCTTCTAACATTTTGGGTTTGCAAGATTAATCATGCTATCAATAAATATTTTGTAACCATTTTAAAACAATGTTAATTAAAGTTAAACAAAGTTTTGATATTAGAAATGTAACTATTATATAAATAACTCATATATCAATCTTTTCATTATTTCACTATTTACTAAAAAAAGAAATTACAAGGTTTAATTTTTTAACATCCTAAAATATATGACAATATAATTTCGAATGATTAACATCATAATATGATAGACCAGTTTACGGATGTAAATAGAGTTATAAGCTTTACAGTCATCCCAAAATAGACTATAAATTTAAAACTTTACATACATAAGAGTCTTTCAAAAATATATGAGAGATTAAACTTCTAAGATGCCTAATACTGATCAGTAGCATCTATCTCCTCCATCGCAAAGAGAAAAACACAACATACAAGACAGACAAACAAGCACGAGTAAGCTAGGTTGAAAAACATGAAAGATAAGTCCTAATATAACTAACATATACATATCAGTATGCACACAAGCAGGCAAGTAAACATTTCATCAGATTTCACATTAAACAGGGCTAACTATCATGTTATGACTCACTAGACTCGTCCGGACTTAGAATGAATGTCGATCTGGGGCTGGTTGTGCACTTGTGGTGGCCTCTACTGCTTTGCAAAGTCATTGCCGATGAGTTTCACCCTACCACACATAAGGTTAGTCCGTTACTGTGCGATAGGCCTCCAATGATAGCGCCTACCCTAGGACCTCGCACTACTCTTACCACATGCGTCAATCCTCTCTAAGTGAGAATGAAAGACCATAGTGTTGGGATAACCCCCCATATGAAAGCCTCTTACATCAACTTATTTCCCCCAGGTGACCCTAATTCAATTTTACCAATTTTATCATGTTTTAGACCTGTTTTACCGTCCTAACAAATTTGACTTGCCTAAGTTGCCCCAACACTCAATTGACGCTCTCAACCACGTTATCTCAAAATCAATATTTCAGTTTCTCTCAATAGACCAAAACTCTCCATTTTTACTTAGGCTTTTTATCTAATTCAATTACAACAGTTTTAATATCTCAATTACTCCCAACCTGTCCAAATTACAATATCAAGACTCATCCAGATCAGATTACACACATTTTACAGTTTCATCATCAATCCACAGATTTCACGCTTCTTGCTTACACAACAATCACATTGCAACTCCAACAATACATTCATGCACAACACATAATACACATACGTAAATATTTAAATTCAAATAAACGTCTCATTCAAACTCACAGAATCAAATAATGAAAGACCTAGCTTCCCTTACCTGATTTCTTACAGCACGAAACACAGTATCGTTCACTCTATGGCTCCTCCCACTGCTAAGTTCAACGACACCCTACAAATCACCTAAGTGGTGATAGAATTAGCCTCTGGAGCCAAAATAAACACAAATTTTGAAGAGGAGTTCCACTAGCTACATGTAACCAGCAGGTTGCATGCCCTAGGTCCAAGAACAGTTGAAGAAAAGGGGAAAGATCTACTTACTTGCTAGAACCAGAAACTGTTCGGTTCGTTACAAAGACCTCTGCACAACGATCACTTGAGCACCTTCAAACCAAAATTTAAACAATTCAATGAGAGGATATTTTAGAGAGAAGGTAAAGGAATTTCTTAGGAGGAAAAATGTTTTTTATTTAGAGAGAAAGAAAAAACAAAAATGAGAATCTGATTTTTAGAAAAACTCCTTACTAAGGTAAGGTGTCTTTAATCATGGACCTGACTGCCTCCAAATAATGGGGTCCAATAGCCCTAAATTTATTTTTCAGGTCTTGATAGTTTTTAATATATAATCAATTTTCACTTTAAACACCTAATAATTGTTTTTAAAATTGACACTTGAAAAATGTTACATATATCAATTTCATTATTGATGTGTAATTTTAGGCGAAACATGTATTATATAGCTGAAATTGTTGAGTAATTATAATATTAAAAAATAAACATATTTTTTTAATTTATTTATAATTTATTAAATGGTTAAAATAAAAATAAGAAATGGTGTGGTTGGTGAAGAAGAGTAAGCAGAAGATAAGGGAGAAGAGGAAATTTCCATCATTTGACCCACCACCATGTTTGCCCTAGCTGTTTCTAATACCCCCAATTTCTTTCTTTCCCAAAAAGACAAAAAGGATTTTAATTTTGTTTCATCAACGATGTTGAAAGAACAAACAAAACATTTTACATCTAACTTTCTTCCAAAGGTTATTGTAACCAAGTAACACATCAGCTTATCATGGACCACACTTTATGTTCACTGTCACATTTATTATTAGAATACTCAAGGTTGAGATTTCGTGATTCTAATATAATATTCAATTATAAAGTTAATTTGGTGGTAAAAATAAAAAAAAAAAGTGAGAGATTTTCAGTTTAATTTTTCTACAATTATAAGTCTTTTACTAACAAAATACCGAGTTTATATTTATTTATAAAATATATTTTAGACTTAACTACGTTTTTTACGAATTTTACATTTTTATGTTTTTCACAATTCACTTTTTATTTTTGTAAAAGATTAAATATTTTTTTATTATTTAATAAGTAAAAATTAGAATTTATTCATTTTCAAAATTTTAAATCAATTTAGTTTCATTTTTAAAAATACATTAATTTAATCATTTTAAATAAATTTGATTAAGTTTGATGTTTCAAACGCGTTTCAGTTAATATTAATTGGAAATATATTAAATAATGTACACAATTCAAATATTATTATAAAAAAGTGACCTTAAATAAATTTAACAAAATTTAATTAAAAAAATAATGTGAATATGAGTTATAGGAAATACATTATTATGAAAACACTTTTTTTTTTAAACTCATTTTCGTTTAATGACAAAATTATTCTCACTGAGAAGAATATCTATTTAATAAATTACTAATCACCTTCAATACTATAATACAATTATAAATTTAGCCACTACTGCATTACTACCATTTTATTAAAGTTATTTTTAATCTCTAACTTTAATAATGATAATACAATGATTTATCTAAAGGTTGAATTGGTTATTAAAATAGTCTAAAATAATTTTTATAAAGGAAGATTAAGGTTGATGCAATAACACGAATGTTTTGACAATAGCAATAGTTAGGTATTGTAAAACTTAATAAGATTGTGTCTTCAAATAAAACTATCACTTACTTGATGAATGATCATTCTCAATGTTGAATAAGTAAGTTTAATATAATAAGTTATTTTTGTAAAATTAAATAAATGATTTAAGTTAAAATAAATATTTAGGGTAAAAAATAAAAGAAACTCTATTTGTAATGATTATTATAATGGATGTATTAAAATATAAAAAATATGAAAATATCGCATTAAATATAAAAACTCTATTTGTTTTAGTAACAATTGACCTACAAAAATTTATAAAGTTGCATAACTTTTAATTATTAAGACGATACTTTAATTGACTAAAACCATTTAATAATTTTAATCAATTGAAAATAATGGACTAAAAAAATTAACTTGAATTCTTAAAATACTTAAATAATTTTAATCCACTAAAATAAATACTTGTTCAATTAAAATATTATTATACTTACGAACTTAACAAGTTCAAAAACATTTAACTTGTTAAAAATATTTTTTTTTATCAATTACAAAAACTTAATATTTGAAGCCCTTAACACTTTTAACAAATTTTTTATCAAAACTAATCAAGAAAACTTATTTACAACACATTAAACACCAAAATTATAACTCAAATACTAAATAAAAATACCTTATCGATTAATATTTTACGCTGATTTAAAATTTAATATTTATAGTTGTGTTAAATTCAGTTGGAAAAAAAAAACAATTTACCAGAAGTAAAAGAATGAATGTTTTCACAAAAGAAAAAAGTGCGTTTGACAAAATTAGTAGATATATAAAATAAAATGTTTTTGATTTTTTTTTATAAAATTATAATTATTAGTAAAAAGACTCTTGATAAATATTATTTATTTAAAATGGTAACAAATTACAAAGCATTAAATTCACGTGTGCATAAATTATTAAGCAGAAAAAAGCAATTGATTATTATCACGTTTTTTTAACTTTTCAATTTAGTTCTCCATCCAAACGTGGCTCCTCACATCACATTACACGCCAATCTTTTATTGTAATTCAATTCAAACCGACGCCAGCTAACAAACCAGCTTATTTAGTGGAATCGCGTTTGAAATGCATGGTAAATGAGAATTTCTCAGAAATTTGAGCAAAGCGATTTTAATAAAAATTAATTTATTATTCATCAATTAAATTGGAGAAGTTTTTATGCCTTTAAAGTTGATAAGATAGGTTATCCAACTCGGTTTAACGGCTACTACTAATTTATTAGATAAACTATTTTTTCTTTCCTATATCAAATCGACATACAAATAAACTATTTTAGGCTGATTTTAAGTAAAAATAAAAACTAAAAGATAGTTTTGAAATAAAAATGTACTTTTTTTTTTAAAACTGAACTCGTAAATATAATTAAGTTTAACTTTTATACATACGAATTTAATATATGCTTGTTACTTAAATTGTAATTCTGATCTTTAAAAATAAGTCAAATTAGTTTAAATTTATTTAAAATACACTTTTAAATGAATTAAGGGTGAAGTTGATCTACTTTATTTTTTTTTAACTTGAATTAATTATTTTATGGATTATTTCATTAGCTTTACATAAAGAATATTTAAATTTTTATTTTTAATTTGTTTACAGGCTTCTTTAAATTTATGGAAAACCTTTTAAGAGATTAATCAATCAGTAAACTAAGAATGATTTTCTTTTAAAACTAATTAAAAATGACTTTCTAAAATTATTATTCTTTGTTTAATTTAAACCTTTTTTTCCTTAAACAGTCAATTATATATATATATATATATATATAAAATACATAAGAGATGATAAAGTGAATCGTTTCGTGTTATGCAATTTAACTTCTCAACTCATCTTGCATAACTTAGCTTATATAAGGTTATGGAGGCAAAGTATTTTATTATTGCGTGCATTAGTTTGTATATTGAACAATTATTTTCTAAATCTTTTTATTAACATAGCATATTTACATCTATGTTTTTTTTTTAAATTTTGTAGCATTATATCATAATAGTATAAAATTAATAAAATAAAATATTTTATAATAATTTTCAAAACTAATCGAGACTATAAAGTATAGTAATGCAAGTTTACCAAAATATAAGATTATAAAGATACGACATTTATACGACCATACTAAACTAACAAAAGTTCTATACCAAAACTAATTACTTGTGCTTTCAAAGAGTTCTCTCAATTTTAATGGTTAGCTCTTGATTTTTCGTAGTCGTCTTTATATTTACATCTCGTATGTTTATATTGATAAAGTGATATTATAAAAAGATAAACACTGATAAAACAAACAATACAAGAAGATAAACGAATTTGTAAAAGAAACATAGTATATTAATAAAACATGTTGTATCACATCCAAAACACTAAAAATAATCATATAAATATAACCATATAATTAATAACTCTTATAAACTTAATTATAAGGATATATGCATTTAATATCAGAATCACTAGACATGCATTTATAATGACTTCTATTTAAGGATGACAAAATAGATCAGATTGAACTTTTTATGCTCGTCTTCGTGCTGACTCGTCAAAATTGGATCGAGTCAGACTAATCCGTATGGAGAAAATGATTTAAAAAGTTAAACTCGTATTGAAACTGAGCGAAATGAATTATTGGATTGTTCTGTCAATTTTTAACTTTTTTTTTCTTGAATGTTTCTTTTAACAAGAAAAATTTGATAAATATCTTAATAATTAATTCTACATCCCTTTGCAAAATAAAATAAAATAAAAATAAAACACTTACTACCATGCATAAAGCTTAAAAGTACAATAGAACTAGGTATCAAAACAAAAAAAATGAATATAAAAGAGTATTGCAAAATTAAAAAACTAAGAATAAAATGTAAAAGATAATTTTAAACAATAAATCTCATAAAGTGACTATAGATACTGAAAATGAAATAATTATTCATACAAAAGAAAATGTATTTAATATATTTAGAAAGAGCAAGAAGAAGAAGACAGCAAAATAAAATAAAAAAGAGGTAAAAGAAGAAAAAAAGTACAAGGTTGTTGTCATTAGAGAAGTCACAGGAAAACTCAATGTTTCACATATTGACAGCCAACGACCTGAACGGAAATGTCCAAAGCCGAATAAAACCAAATAAAACGTTCATTTTCTTATTCTATTCTCACACAACATACGTATTTTCTTTTTCCTTTTTTTTTTCTTTTGAATAAACAAAACGTTCACATTCGCACACCCCAAGAAGAAAGCTTTTGCTTGCAGATTCTCTTACTCCAGCTATTAATACTAAACACTGTCTCACTCTCTCCAAAGAGGTTCTTCACTACCAAAAGGTCTTTACTTTATCACTGTCTCTCACTTGGGGTGTCTCATTTTCTTTTCTGAACTGGAACCGCTAAAGGGGAAGGCTTGAGCTTGAGAATGAAGCACACTGGTTGGTGAGGAATTGTTGCTGTTCATTTCTGGTGGGGTGGTTTTGGATCCAACTGGGTCTTCAGCTTTTGTGTTTTTTTAGTTTCCCGAAAAATCCTTATGGGGAACATTTATCTGGCACATTTGATGGTGATGGTGGTGGTGGTGGTTTTCCTGGGGGTGTTTTTACCTTGTTTGTGTCAAGGTGATTCAGACTATGACACCACTGCTGTGTACGTTGTTACCCTTAGACATGCTCCTGTTTCTCATTACTATGGTGAGTTGAGAAGAGAAGTTAATAGCTTCAAAGATGCTGCTCCTGCTCCGGGGAGAACCCAATTTAACAAACCAAGAAGGTATCCCCTCACACTAAAACAGGCTTGGTTTGAAGGTTTTCTGTGGGGCTGGGGGTGCTGATTGGTGTCTTGTGTTTCTTTGTTGTTTTATGGAAAGAAATTGCTTATTTCTTTTTGTGTTTTCCGTGAAGTGTTGGATGGTGTGCTCATGTGCCGTATTCTTTGAAATCATAGTTTTTTTTTTTTTTGTTAACTTTCCCCTTTTTTTTATTTGGTTCCAAATCATTGAGGTTTCTTGTGGAAGCTGTGTTTTGAGTAAGATGAAAAGCGTTTGGTTAAATGATTGCTTATCATCTAGAGATGATAGGTTTTTGTTTGAAACGTCTCATTTTAATGATGTTCTCAATTCTCAGTGCATTATTTCAACCTTTTTTTTCTTCCAATTTAGAGAGTTTTCAGATTGGTTTTAGAACATGGTGCATTAATTTGACATATGTGGTCCTGTTCATTTTATTATCCTTTTGTTTTGAAGGTATGACAATATTACCAAGACAGATAAGAGATATGGCTCTTACATTTCCCAAGTTCATGATTCTCTGTTGAAGAAAGTGTTAAACGGAGAGAAATATCTGAAGCTCTATAGCTACCATTACCTGATAAATGGATTCGCTGTGCTGGTTACCCAGAAACAGGTATGATATTAGTTTTAATCATCGCGATTATGCTCTTAGTTTAGAAAAATATGACCAGTTACATTTTTGTGTTGTTCTTTCTATGGATGAATTGGCTTCAGTGTCGGTGCTCTCAATTTTAAAAAAATTTCAAATATTGTTTATTGATTTACTGCAAGTGAACACATTCTGAGCTGTTGATTGATAATTACTGAATCATGAAGGCAGAGAAACTATCAAGGAGCAATGAAGTGTCCAATGTGGTTTTGGATTTTTCTGTAAGGACTGCGACTACACACACGCCACAGTTTTTGGGTCTGCCACAGGGAGCATGGTTTCAAGAGGGAGGGTTTGAAACTGCTGGAGAAGGTGTTGTTATTGGGTTTGTTGACACTGGCATAGATCCAACACATCCTAGTTTTGGTGATAGTAATTCCAATCATCCATATCCTGTTCCTGGTCATTTTTCTGGCATCTGTGAGGTTACTCGCGACTTTCCATCTGGTTCTTGCAATAGGAAGCTTGTTGGGGCCCGCCACTTTGCTGCTTCAGCCATAACCAGAGGAATATTTAATTCAACTCAGGACTATGCTTCTCCCTTTGATGGTGATGGTCATGGCACGTGAGTTCTTGGCTTTTCTCTATTATGTTTGGTTGTAGTATCTTACATGGTCCATACTCTTGATTTCATCCAACTACTAATTGGATACATAATTGGGATATATGGTTTGTTTGTTGGCATCTGCTTTACCATCATGGCCAAAGTCAGCCTTTGTCTCAACTACTGGTCTACTATTGCCACATGTTATCAGTCAGTTTTTTCACTGTACCTTAATTATGTTTTTGATGGGGATTATGTCCAGCTTATATATATCCCTCAGAACCTTACAGTAATGTGTTTTCTTCTGTTTCTTGGAGTGGTGATCATGTTCTGAAAATTGGAACTGTTATAGCCCTGAATGTTTTTTAAAATATGAATTGAAAATGAACTGATGTTTTCATATTTAACTGTCCCCAAAATCCTTTTAATCACAACATAATTAGTTATCTTTACTTCTCTTTTAACTAAATACCCTTTCTGATGTAACTAAAATACACAGGCATACAGCAGCTGTTGCAGCAGGAAACCATGGGATTCCAGTCATTGTTGCTGGACATCACTTTGGAAATGCTAGTGGGATGGCTCCTCGTTCACAGTAAATAATCCGGAACATGTCTTCGTTATTTTATTTTATTTTGTTATCATTATTTTTACACTTGTAGTAATCTGTTGGATCTATAGATATGCATGATGCTATGAGTTGTGCATTGTTCTTTAACACCAACATTAATGATATGTAAATTACATTCTTCGGAGTGTTATGATTATTTTTTGCGCTATAGTGCTTAACTGGGCATGTTAGTAGTTCGTTTGTGCTGTTCCACAGATGTTTTACTATTTTGTTTTTTGTATTAGATAAAATGTTTTTGTTTTCCTGTTGACTTGGTTTGAGTCCTTTTGGTCCAAAACTGTTAAAACTTGAAAGTGGGTAATAGGGTGAAATCTATAATTAGTTCTCATACAATCCTCAGGTGATTATTTTTCCACTTCCATTCCTCAAATTGTTACTAAACAATGATGAATATATTGCAAAAGGCCATATACTAACCAATTGGATCTATCTCAACCACAAAGTTAGTTGAAGAAAGAAGGATTGCCAAATCTTATAAAGCTCTTTGGGCTTGAACTGTGAATCATGCGTAGGCCCACCTATCTTGTACTGAAATCTAACTTTTTTATTAGAAGAGTGGGGGCAAAAGGGATTTACCACTTGGTCATAGAGGCTTTCATACAATGTCAGAAACAACCATTCAAAAGCTTAAATGAGGTAAAGATATATGAATGGTTTTATATTATATTTCTAACATTTACAATAAAAATACAGTGGTGGCTTCAATTTAATGGTTAAAAAAAGGGAAACTAATTTATGAAATAGACCAAAGGACTAGATTTGAGAAGAAATGGTAAACAAAAATAAAAAATGAAAAATCCAGTTAAAGCTAAACAAATAGAAATTTCATTCCTCAGTTACTTTATTCTCTCATAAAAGTGATTAACTATGGGCTGAAGGTTATGATCTCATGAGCATGGCTCATCTAGTGGTAAGGATTTTTTTTGGTGCATTTCTTCGTACATAGGCTAAGTACGACAATAACTTCACTTTCCACCGTGTTTTAAGTGTGAGACCTTTAGATATTTATTACATATTAGGAGTTCTGGTTCCTTTTTTTAAACCTGGGGGGTGCATGAATTTCTTCGAAGTACATGTCCTTAGTCAAATGGAATCCAGTTTGTTATAGAGCATTGAAAATCATTTGAAAATCTAAAAACTGTATTGGCACCTAAAGACAGAAGCAAAGCTCCCTCTGCTGTAGAATCAAATTTCTAAACCAGAAAAGATATTGTTGAAGGATGTGGTGTGGCCTTCACCCATCTCTCTTCTCCCCTCAACATTCACCCATTGATTGCCCTACATTGTTCCATATCATAGAATGTGTCATTTCCGTTGCATTAATCATTCAACTCCACATTACTTTGTTTTCTGACAACAGCAAACAGGTAGGTCTTTAAAATTACGTTATCTTTGGAGTTTATAAAAAGTTATAGAAATTGTGTATGTTAGCTTTGTTTTTTCTATTTATTTGTTTCATCTAACCTTCATTGTTTCTTTTTCTTTAAAAAGACAATTTATGCTTGTATTGCATTTCAATCTTTTACAGCATTGCTGTTTACAAGGCATTATACAAGAGCTTTGGAGGATTTGCTGCAGATGTTGTTGCAGCAATTGACCAGGTACATTTTTAATTTTTCAGACAAGTTATATATTGTTGTGCGAACAATTATTTTGTGCTGGTCATTTTTTCCCCTTCTATGTCTTTGATTCTCTCTAGAATATGTTTGTGTAAAATAGTTCAATTCCCTAATTAAGTATATAACTGTTATCTATTCTTCAAGGGCTTGCTTTTAGCAATGTATTCCATTATGCCCCTACCTCAGTAGTGGTGAAGAGCACTTTTTCACACTGCTTTAGGATTTTTATTTAACCTCTTAGGATCCCTGTCATCTACACACTTTTTTGTTGCCTTTACAATCTATTATCTAAAATTGCTATCAATTTGCTTTTCTTGTAAGACTAATGGTATGATTTTGCAGGCAGCTCAGGATGGGGTTGACATAATAAGCCTGTCAATTACTCCTAATAGACGTCCTCCTGGTGTGGCAACTTTCTTCAATCCAATAGACATGGCTCTGCTGTCGGCTGTGAAGGCCGGTATTTTTGTTGTGCAAGCAGCAGGAAATACTGGACCATCACCAACAAGCATGTTCTCCTTCAGTCCATGGATCTTTACCGTTGGTGCTGCCTCTCATGATCGGGTTTATAGCAACTCCATATTTCTTGGAAATAATGTGACCATACCTGGAGCTGGTCTTGCTCGTAAGTTTCTCTATTCCTGGATTTCCTCCTTGGTTTAACCAAATAGTACTGAAGAGCTTCGATGAGACTGTTGTATCATTTCTTATTGATGATAAAATTAAGTGGACAAAAATATAACGTTAATGAAAGTTGGGACCAGGGAGCTAGGATTCACTGTGTTATTGGGATTTTTTGTGCTTGAATTAACTGTCAAACTGGTTGCTTATTATATTTTACTAAACAAGCGAAAAATAATCTTAAGGTCTATTATTGTCACTCACTATATTGTGTACAATCAGTTCTTGTGCTGTCAAGGATTTCTGCTTAAGAATGATAGATTAAATATCCTCCTGTGGTAATTAGTTATAAGATTATTCAATTGTTAACACAGGTGTTTATTATTTCTTTAGCATTTTTGCTGGGATTGATTTATTTGACCCTTTTTTTCATTTATTATTATTATTATTGTTTTCCTCAGCTGGCACAGATGAAAGCAAACTTTATAAACTGATTCATGCACATCATGCATTGAGCAATGACACAACGGTTGCTGATGATATGTATGTTGGTGAGTGCCAAGATGCAAATAAATTCAACAAGGATTTGATCAAGGGGAACCTCTTAATGTGCAGCTATTCAATTCGATTTGTGCTGGGACTCTCCACCATCAAAAGAGCCTCAGAAACAGCAAAAAATCTTAGTGCAGCTGGTGTTGTCTTCTATATGGATCCCTATGTGATTGGTTTTCAGCTTAACCCTGTTGCAATGAAAATGCCAAGCATAATAATTGCTTCAACTAATGATTCCAAGGTGCAGTGTTATCCATTTACCTTCTCAGTCTTATTTGTGCGTAACTATCTGGGGAACATAGAGGGAAATTACATGGAATTTAAACTTGTGTTTATTGGACACAACATATGTCTATAATATAACAGAAGTTTGTACAAAATGAACATAAAACAATTGTTAAAAGTGAGTAAGAGGCATTATATACATACTAAAATGCTATTGGAATAAAAGTTTGTTAAATAGAAGTAGAAGAATTATAATATATTGCCAGAGAAATAGTTAAAAAGTCTGACATGAATAGGTTTGATATGGATATTTTGACTACTGTTTTGAAGTGTGTATGCACTTCCTTGATGTCACGCTCATTTTGTTTTGTTTTGTTTGTTTTGTTTTTTTCATTTTTCTTGGGCTTGCATTTTACAATATATGACATCTTTTTTATGTATTGTTTATGTACTTAAAAGCATTCTGCTGTCTTTGTAAAACAATGCATGAATTTGGCCAATGTGTTAGGTAACTTGTGTGTCTCTATATTACATATGCACGAGGAATAACTCCCTGACAGTTTCCTGGTTTTTTGACATGGTCAGATTTTAATGCAATACTACAATTCTTCATTGGAAATAGATGCAGTTTCAAAGAAAATTGTTAAATTTGGGGCTGTTGCCAGTATTTGTGGTGGACTTAAAGCGAACTATGGCAGTGCTGCACCCAAGGTTATGTATTACTCTGCCAGAGGACCAGATCCAGAAGACAGTCTTCCTCATGAAGCAGACATTTTGAAACCCAACTTGTTAGCTCCTGGAAGTTTTATATGGGCTGCTTGGAGTTCTGTTGCCGCTGATTCCGTTGAATTCCTAGGTTTGTAATGCATACAAGATTACACTAGTTTAAGGATCTCTTTTCATATGTCAAACACAACATCTTTTTAAGGAATAATCTGATATGTTTTTGTTTTCCATCCATGCTCATTATGTCAAATGCATTCTCACATCTGCATTTCCAGCAGGTGAGAATTTTGCATTGATGTCTGGCACAAGCATGGCTGCTCCTCATGTTGCTGGTCTTGCTGCACTAATTAAGCAAAAGTTCCCGAGTTTTAGTCCTGCAGCCATTGGATCTGCACTTTCCACTACAGCTTCTCTGTATGACAAGAGTGGTGGGCCAATAATGGCTCAACGATCATATGCCTCTCCCGAACTAAATGAGTCTCCAGCAACTCCTTTTGACATGGGAAGTGGTTTTGTGAATGCAAGTGGAGCACTGAATCCTGGTTTGATTTTTGATTCCGGTAAGTCACTTCAGCATTTCAAGTTTCAAAGTCTAAAACACGGCATGAAATTCAACTATGATTATGGTTTGTGCTTAGTTAATCTTTTGAACATTTTGCATAAGCTACTCTCTTATGATGAAAAACAGCAATTCAAATTTTCATTTTATTTAGTCAGACATTAAAACCACTATATAATTTCTCATTTTAATCATCATCATATTGGAAAAAAATACTTATGTTTTGGTGTACAATGGTAGCAACAACATTTGAACCTAGGATGTTATGTAAACTAAAAGAATTTCTGTAGCAAGAACTTAGGTTGCATAAATTTATTTACCTTTTCCAATTTCCAACATGTAAGAAGTATGAGCTACACAGCTCGTTTGTTTCCCTATATCCATTGAAAATCTTACTGATATTTGGATAAAAATACATTACAATTTCTATGACTATATTCTGAGAAGTTCCTTTGCCCTTTGAAGTTGTTGAGTTTATGTGGGGTGTCAAATTGTGCAATAATTGAATAAGTGAAATTGTCCACTTGAACTAGTTTTTTTAGCTTTCTCTAGTTTATGCAAACTTAACTTCATGTAAAATTGTTATATTTATGTTTTTTTGTAGGTTATGATGATTATATGTCATTTCTATGTGGCATCAATGGTTCAGCTCCTGTGGTGCTAAACTACACTGGTCAAAATTGTGGACTCTACAATTCCACTGTGTATGGTCCTGATCTGAACCTGCCCTCAATCACTATATCAAAGCTGAACCAATCTAGAATAGTGCAGAGGACAGTTCAAAACACTGCTCAAAATGAATCATACAGTGTTGGTTGGACTGCTCCTTATGGAGTTTCATTGAAAGTGTTTCCAACTCACTTCAGTATTGGCAGTGGTGAGAAGCAGATATTGTCTGTGCTCTTGAATGCAACAGTTAACAGCTCTGTTTCCAGCTTTGGGAGAATTGGGCTGTTTGGGAATCAAGGTCATGTGCTAAACATTCCAATTTCAATCATGGTTAAAATCTCATCTAACACCACTACAAGTTAATTGAGGAAAAAATTAGATAGTGGTTTTTTAGGATGCTTTTTGAATGTCTAGGATTCATCTTAGCTTTTGTTGGGTCCAAAGATGTAATGCCTATTTTTTCATTCATTATCATGTAAAGAAGTTAAAGGTTCTTGTATAGATACTTATAAATGTGATCAGTTCCTGATTCTTCTGCAGCATCTTCACCATTGTTCATTCTCTTGTGGTAGTTTTACTTTAACAAAGGTGTGCTGAAATATTTCTCAAATCCTCTTTCTAAATTGTTTCTTCCTTAATCAATGGTGGAAATTCTTGTGCCTCTTGTTTACAATGTGATTCATCATCAAATGGATGATGATATATGATGGAAATTAAATGAATTTCACTTAAAAAGTTTGTCTAAGTTATGTATTTTCAATATGATATTGAAATTTTAAATAATAATAGTAACTACTATTCAATTATTTAAATATTAAATTATCAGTGGATTCAATATGATACAATTTAATCTTAAATAGATGGTATTTTATTTTATTTTTCTTAGATCGAATTTAATTTAATCTTTTGCTAACTGTGTGATGAGTGTTATATTTTGAATTTGATATTCAATCTAGATGAAATTATTAAATAATATTAATAATAAATAATAATAATAGTAATAATAATTACTTAATTATTTAAATATTAAATACTATAATGTATTTGTTTAAAAGTCTTCATTAGAAATCTAAAACTTATGATTTAAATGATTAATTTCTATTAAGAGTTGTTCTGTTGGAACAATCTTAATAAAAAATAAATAAAACTACAACCTAATCTAACAAAGGCTTTTTTTTTATCGATGAATTTATCTAGATTTTCAACTCAACGCTATACATTCTTAATTAACAAAAACTAGATTAATGTGATAGTATATAAAATTAAATTAAAGTTACTTTAGCTAGTTAAATATTCTTTAAATATGTCCTTTCAAAGAGCATATCAATATCAGCATTAAAGTAAAATCATTCAATTACAAAATTGAGTTAAGCTTAATATTCTATACACCATTCCTAACTTGCATAATCACAAACATTACCCGCATGCTCAATGATAACTTAAAAAGTCAAATAAGATTTTATCTGTTATTATTAAATGACGTATAATGTTTTTATATTTTTAGGGGTTTAAATAATTTATCTTCACGTATTTCAATGCTATTTTTTGTGTGCGTTAAGATAAGCGGTTTATGAATTCATGGAAAAGTATTTGTTAAAAGATATTTTAATGCTAAAATTAGTTTAAGTTAAATCAGTAATATTGTAATACATATTTTTAACTTAAATTTATAATTTATTTTTTATATTAGTATTTTACATCACAAAAAATAATAAGAAAATAAGATGTAGAATATATAAACTTAAAATTATTAATATTTGTATGGAGTACATGTATATTCGGTATCAAAGATAATTCTATTTAAGTTGATAATTAATTTTGTTTGTTATTTATTATTACGTTTGATAATCCGAAATAGAATAGAAACCCTAACGAGAAAGATTGTTTGCAGAAAAACCATGGCGGGTGAAGAGGGAGCTGGGAAGAAGAGGGTGGTGACGGAATCGCTGGGATGGCTAACGGAATCGTCGATAATGCCGAAGAAGCACCGAGCCATAGCGGGCGTTGGTGCCTCCTCAATCGTTGAACTGAAGGCAGAACTTTACAAGTCTCAGGAAGATTCCAGAAAGTCACGGGAATTGTCAGGTCCTGATGTGGAGTATCAACGCGCCAAGAGCAAAATCGCTCCCAAAGATCCCTTATCCGTCAAAAACCGTGGCGTCGATGCACGCGCTCACAAGTATCGTATCATTGCTTTACTCTCTTTTCGTTTTTTGTTCTTATTTATTCAGTGATTTGATCATTATTTGGAAATTATGGTGATTTTGGTTTCAGGGACAAGCTGGAATTGAAAGCAGTGCGTGATGGAACGGCGAGCTATGCGGCGCTGGAGAGGAAGGCTCAACTGTATGAGAAGTTGGTGAAGGGAGAGTTGTCTGACGAAGAGGATCAAGAGAAGTATTGTGTGGACTTTTTTCGTAAGGGCGTTGAGAATGATGAGTTGCCACCGCCACCGCCGGCGCTACCGGGCCGCGATGTGTTGCTAGAAAATGATGATGGTGCTGTTAGGGATGATGATGGTGATGCTTCTTTGCAGTTTAACTTGAAGCCTGTTGGGCCTGGGCGAACGGTTGGAGCTTTTGACACTGCTGATTATAAGCGCAATATCAGGTATGGGGTTCATGTTTTTCTCTTGCATTATGTGATTGGATGTCTTTGTTCTTAGATTAAGGTTTTGTTTGGACAAATTTCTTTATAAGCACTTCTAACTGAAAAAAGAAAAAAGAAACGAGCTTCTCTTTCAGCTACAATTAGTCAAATGTACACGTTAAAAATAATAAGAGGCTATATGAGAGAACTTCTACAACAGGCTAGTTTTAACTTACGAACATTTCATTTTTTCTTATTTTTCTCTTACAAGCGTGGTGTGTCAGTGGATTTTGACGTTTGATTTGATACCCGAGCCCAACGGAAGCTATATATATGCTTACAGTTTTCATGTTTTGGATCCCTATTGTATGGTTCTAATGCTTAACCAAACACCCTATTTGCTTGTAGGCTATGGGTTTGCCTTGTGGAGCTTCCTTTTCTGGAATTCTTACTTCCACCAAAACTAGAATAGGAAAACTATGGCAGTATTATAATCAGGGTTTTAAATCATGTGCTATAGTGGCATATAAGAGCAGCACCTGCCTCTCACAGGGGGCTTCTGTAGGGGAGTGGTTTGGTGATGTGGCTTAGCAGATCAAGTAACGATCTGATAGCAACTATAGTGGCACTGCTGTTGATGCAGAAGAGCCCTTTGAACATAGGTAATTAGGACCTTCTGGGGTGCTGTTATTGAGATTTCAATGTCCAAAAGTGAATTCTTAGCCGTAAATGATGAAGATGACTTGGATTTAGTAGATAATAAATGATCATTGGATTTTTTTCTTGTATGTTTTGTTCAACATGCATGACTTTTTGTCCGTGATATAGTGGCGCTTCCATGATATAGCCTCCAAAAACCCAATTTAACACTGTAAAACAATTGTTTGTTCTTTTTCGGGGTAAAATATTCCACAAAAAAGTTATCTTTGATTTGACTTTTGTTATGTTCTTTTATTAATTTCACCATTCTCTTTCTTATTCTTAGTACTTTTATTCATCTTGCTCCTACTCCATTAATGGTCATTGTGTGTGTACACTGACTTATTATTTATCATGAGTTTCTTTATATTTGGGAATTTTGTTTGTGTTTTTAGTATTTGTGTGTGTGTATATATACACACACAAACACACACACACGCACTATTAACTTGTATTATAATATTTAAAGTTGTGATCATCTCACTTCCCGCTGTAGCATTGTTAGAGTTGGCCACTACGTGCTGTTATCCCATATAGATAACTAAACTATACTTGTATACTGAAATTGTTGACTGTTCCAGAGATATATTTTGTTTTTGCCGGCTTGGGCTGGGTGAGTTGTAAACTGGCCATGGTCCGAGTTCACTTATTGCATGAAACTATATTGAAGAGAAAATATTAGAAATTTGTAATAATTATGATGTAGCGTTGTAAAGTGTTAAGGTAATACACTAGTAGTACTATAAGTATCAATTCTACCTAACTTGAGCCTGTTGAATAAATGGAGTACAAAGATGACTCCCGTTTGGTCTTTTTGAGATAGACATGGGGGCTACAAATGAACAAGGTTATATACATTTTATTTTGTTTTAAATTTTGAGGGCGAGGTTGGCTTCTGCTATGTTTTAATATTTTCATGATTTTTTTTGGTTAATCTAATCGTTTAATTGATCTTGATTGGTAGGGAAGTTCATGAAGAAGTTAATCAAGCAAGAGAGAAGGCTTCTGAAATTAAACTTAGAAGGCAGGAGCAGGTGGCTGCTCATCGTGAGAAACTTAAACAAGCCTATCTTCGAAAGAAGGTGGAACAACTCAGAGCCTCATCTGTTATATCTGGATCTGAAAATAAACAAACGTGATGAATGATGAATGCACCAATATAACTTACGAAGGCTAATGTTGGGGAAACAATGACTTCATTATGAAAAAGGCACGAGGAGTTGAAAGCTGACCAAAATGCTCATCATTGTCCATTAAAGCTGCAGCATTGGGAAATTGGAGTGCATGCAATGGAGAAAGAAAATGAAATGAAAAGGAACATAACTTTTTTCTGTTGTAAATGGTGTAATTGGACCATAGCAGATTACATGGAATATACCATCGCACCTTGTGTAACCTTGAGAGCTAACAACCATAGTAAATTACACATTCTTCACATTACTTTTGTTCTAATGCATCTATTCATAACTGAGCTAAAATATCAGTATGATATCTCATACTTCAGCTGCAGCAATTACATATGTAGATCATATATCCAACCGTTTACAATTGTAAAACGAATGCCAACAAGTAAATGGGATGAAAACATTATTTCACTTATTTGATCCTGTAAATAAAAAGAAATACATAAAACTGAATAAAGTAAATAAAATCTTATCTTTTAACTTATATCTTTAATTAAAATTTTTAATAAAATTTCACGAGTTTTGCTTAATCATATATAACTAAAATATTTTTTTATTATTTTGATAACAATCTTCTAAAGTAATAAAAAGTTAAAATAAAATAAAATAAATGTATATAACTAAAATAGAACTAAAGACAGGCATTAAGTTAGTGTTTAATAATGTTATTAATATATAAGATTTACATATACGAATAAAAGTATACTTTTATATAATATTGATTTTGATTATTATATTTATTAAATATGATGTACAGGCATCGTATTATTGAAAAGGTTACAAGGGTAACTTCAAAGAGTTCAAAATCAAACACCTTCCTAAAGAACAAAATAATAGAGTCAAGGTCCTATCCAAATTGGCTTGCACCAAAAGTCTAGGACAAGATCAATATGTTCACAAGTATATATGTATGTGTGTGTATGAGGACTATATAAAGGAAACTCTTTAGAAGAAGTAATGACAGTTCACGAGTCACTTCAGATGATATTACTCAGATAATATGTTCAAATTTTGAGGAGTGATGAGACAGAAAGGCGAACATATATTTTCAAAGACAAAGTTGTAAACAATTGATATATAAATACTCCTGTTTATATTAAGTAAAATCTAGGTTAATTACAATTGTAATCCAAATAGAACATCAACCAAAAAAACGGCACAAAATTTTCTGCTACTATCACAAGGGAAAAAGAAATATATCAAAATGCAGGAATTTCGTAGTCTTCATTGATGAAAAAAGTGAATTAAACCCATGAATAGAAAACCTTTGAGTGATGTAATCACCGTAAAAGGTCAGTTTTCAACAGAAATTTCAATGCCACCAAACTATTGTTGTCATTTTGAGATGCTCAAGATTCCATTGTATCTTTGAAGAACCATACATCTGGCATCAAAACACAAAAATGACGCCAACAATATTTACTAAAAACCTACACAAGTTAGGAAGTAGTTATCATTCACTGTGAAAAAAGAAGCAAAACTACCAAACTGCTTCTTCAAAAGAATGGAGGGGTGGTAGATGAATTAGCACCCTGACCTTTATTTATACGCGTATCAATCAAAGATTGTCTCCTGAGGCTCATTCAATTTTTTCTCATCAGATATCATCATCTGTTTTTCTTGCTCCAAATAGTATATTTTATCATTCATATTTGCTTTTCCGTATGCTTCAATCATGACAGAGTATGTAGTGTCATCTGGTTGACATTCTTTTTCTTTCATACGCTTGAAAAATCTTTCCATTTCAATCAAAGAATCCTCTTTGGCACAGGCAGATATGACTGCATTGTAAAATGAAGTATTCATATGTATCTGAAGCTTCTCAGCCAAAACAACACTGCTCATTACTTTATAGAAGATTCCTGCCTTAGCATAGCCATTGATAAGGCAGCAAAAAGTCTTGGTATCTGCTTTCAAACCCTCAGCAACCATTTGATCATATGCACGTTCCATGTTTGCAGCATCACCTACATCTGCAAACGCCTCAATCACAAAGTTGTAAGTTGGAGTTGTCCACGGACAATTTTCCTTGCGCATACACTGCATAACTGATGACATTTTATCATACATTCTTTTTTTACTATAAGCTCCCATTAAAATATTAAAAGTGCTTCTTTGTCGTTGTATCCCAAAACTACAAAACTTCTCATACCATTTCTCCATCATATCAATCTGACCCTCATCACGAAAGACACTGATGACTGCGTTCATTGTCCAAACATCAGGCTTGCAGGTAGTGCTCTCCATCATACTTGACACTATCTTCTCCATCTGATCAAACTTCCCAGCCTTACCATAACAACTAAGGAGGAGGTTCTGGGTGAGAGTGATTGGCATGATAGATCTTTCAATCATTTTATCATACACCAACTCAACCGTTTCAAACTTCAAAGAATCCGCAAGAGCTTCCATCAAGGTACTGTAAGTTATGATATCAGGCTGGCAATTGGGGATGTTCATCATCTCATCAAGAATCGACAATGCCTCATCAACAAGATTATTTCGACAATAGGCTGCAATTAAGGCCGTGTAAAGTTCAGTACTTTCACAACCATCTTCATGTATAGAGCTAAAAAGCTCATTGGCACGATGGGGTTGGCCAGATTTTCCAAGCAACACAATGAGTCTCATGTAAGTATCTTCTCTGGGTTGGTAATAGGGTTGCCCTCTAAGCATGCCAAACAACTGTTCATTAAAAATGCTAATTGAGATTTGAGTATAAAACTCATGAGAAAAGAAGACATGTATTGCCAGCGAGTGTAAAACAATAGCAAATCACTATGTAAGACAAAATTTTCAGATTTTTACACCAACTACCTTAAAACACTTTATTGAAACCTCTCATTTTTATGTGACTATGTGCTCTATTCACATCACATTATGTATATTTGTTTAAGCTTTTTTAAGAGTACCTGTTTTAGTAAAATAATCACTTAATGTTTTAATGTTTAGATAGACTTAATTAAAGATGCAGCAGAAGATAGAAGAAAGTTGAAAAGCCATGGAATGATGTTTTATGACTTTTTTGGGACAAAAAAGTACTCTTAGAAATTTGGTAATGGCATATAGGGTTACCCTCCTCCTCTTCCCTTACCAATTTATTTTTTAATTAAAAAAGTGTTTTTAAATCACGTAAACAAACACATATCAGTTTCTTCTAGTACAATAGTCACTTAAAAACGAAATTTTTATATAATAACTTTCTTTGTTTATTTATCACATCAGCACTTCTCCCTCTATGTGTATAGGAGCAAAGGGTATCCACAGGTCACTTTTGAACTTTCAAAACTAGTATTAAAGGAAGTAGTGTCATACTAATGTAGCATCCCAACGAAATCAAGATAAACCAAAAGACCTTCAATTAATTGGACATAAGAATATCAAATTTCAAGTATTCAATCAACAATCATAGTTTTTCAGCCCAAAAAGAAAGGGATGTAGTTTATGAAGCACAAAGGGGTGATGACTGACCTCAAGGGTAATAGCCCAGTTCTTCTTATGAATGTGATAGTATAAGACTTCGGGGAGAGTGTGAACCCACACTTTCTCACTCTTCCTTTTCTCCTTCTTTTTCTTCTTCTTCTTGATGGGTGTCTTCTCCATACACTCAAAGAACAGTGTTTGGGAAAATTCCTTATCTTTCGGGTTTCTGGTTTTGGTTGCTGGAGCTGGTTTTCGGGTAGAAGAGGCAGAAACACTGGTTTTTAACGGAGCAGAAACTGAGAAGCGGGTGACCCGAAAAATCGGATCTTCAGCTGTGGGAAATTTGGTATAGGGAATGGGAGAAGGAATAAAGGAAGAAGAAAGACAGAGCGACATTGAAACCATGGAAAGGAAACAGACAGATAACTTTGTTTCTTCGAACTTTGTGTGTTCTTTCGTAATTCATGCCATCTAATTGTCATAACAAGTTTTAGGCTTAATATATATTTTTTTAAAATTTATATTTTTAACAATAATTTAATGTTTATTTATTTGTTTTAAATTTAATTTAATCTTATTTTTTCTAAAAGGGTCCAATATGCTCCCTTAACATTGTTAGAATGACTAATGATAAAGGAAAACGTGACATTTTAAGGTTATGTAGACTAGATACTAATTTAGCGAGGTTTATCAAAGAGAAAAATAAAGAAAATTTGAATTCTTTTTTTTCTTCTTTAAAATACAGTTATAAACATTGAGATTCTAAAGTATATTAAAAAAAATTAATATACCAACATCAATATTATTTTGAGTGTTGAATATATATAAAAAAAACTCACTAAAATATCTAGACTCGGAAAAAAGTAGACGCCCAAAACTATTTTTCCAAAACATATTTGTCATCCCCAAAATCAAGAATATGGATGATTAACAAAAGAAAAAAAAATCATGACTTGCCTTTGTTTAGGAGGCAGATAATAAATCACCCACATATAGGTAAGGACACACTCAACAAGAAGAAAGTTCTCATTTTTATGAGAATGAGAAAAAGAGGTTGAAAAATTTATAAGATTTTTCCAAATGAGTGTTTTTAACTATTGACATTTATTAACCTTTTTTTTTTTCAATGAATGTTTATTAGTTTTTGAAGAAATGGTGTCAAAATGAATTCATTTTATAGAAGAATGTGAAGGTTAAAGAATGACAAAAATATAAATATCGTATCGATTAAAGATAAAACAAAATTATAATATAATTTTAAACTCACCTTTTAATAATCTCTTTGTTACCTTTTCAAGCTCTTCCCAGATATCACTTTATTTTGTCAGTCCTGATAAAACTCGTCCATCCATTACTCAGTCTTTGAGTTGAATAGTCAAGCTCTCTCCAACATCACTTTATACCATATTGTATTTTTGTACTAAGTTTTATAAAATATCATTTGAACATAAGAGATTGAAATTATAATCTCTCAATAAGCTCTAGTAGAAAGGACTAATTCTCCACAACTTGACGTACTAAAGTTTGGATTTTCATTAATAGAATTTGTCAACATTTAATGGTACCTCAAGTAAGATCACCTTCACAAGAAAATATTAAAAAAGAGAAAGAAATCAAATTCAAAGTATTCAAGACAGAGTTCGAGAACTAAATGGTTGAAAACAACAGGGATACACAAGGACACAAAAATTCTATCTGAAGTCACTGCAAATTACATAATTCTCTGGTTACAAGTAAACTAAATATAGTTGCTTATATAATTTTCATAATATCATCAATGAATCAAGATAGCAATAAAGGGTACTCACCTCTAGTAAGACTTGTATAATTATTGATTGATACAAGTACCCTCCTAATTCCAGCGAACTTACCCTATTATCTTTGCATATACATGAACTAATAACACCATCTACCTAACATTAGATAGCACAGTGAATATTTTGTGCTGATCATCTGAAGTGAAGGTAAACCTTCCCTACATATTTTGATGACAGCAACTATCACAGATGTATATACTCAGAACTAAGACTTTCCACACTTCAAAAAACAAAAGTCCAGGCCTAAAGCAAAGAATATCTAATATACAACATTACATGGATCCATATTCCAATGACTCCCAACTGAATGGCTGGAATACATAATAGACTTTGGGTGAGCTTTTGAAGAGCAAAGCCACGCAGACACACACAGCTGCAATGGCAACCATTGACAGCATTGCTGGCCTATAAACCAGTGCACTTCTCATACCACCGTACGCCAACTTGTGCTGGCATACACCACAATGTCGCACCATTGCTGTTGTTTCAATCTTCTCAGTTTGCAAACTTGAAACTTTTGATGACCTATGGCCATCTGATTGCTTCTGCTTTATGTTACTATCTACAAGAGTGCCAGGGATATTAAGCACATGTTCACTTTTGCATGTGTTGCTTATTTTCCTTTGGACAAGTTGAATGTAGGAGTAGTAGCCCCGCAGGGATGCATGATCATAAGGGGTCAAACCTGTAGTGTCCTGAGCACTTTTCCATGCCTCAATTCCCACCTGAACATGGAAAACAAAGGAGTGAAATAGTTTTTACCACACCCTGCCACATGTAATTCAATTAAGAAGAGACAGTTAAACTGAATCCTGCACAGTTGCTTGCTCAACAAGAAGGTGAAAAGTGGGAAACAGGAAGAGTGCTTTTAAGTATTATCATAATATAGTAGCGATTGAAGAGCTTGGAGCATATATGTGCATATCACATCTTAAGCTCCAGAAAGGCATTTGACAGCTCAAAAAAGTGGCTCGTGACATTTCCAAGAGTTTCTTTTAACTCATTTCTATAAATTTCATAGTGAAACTTACAAAAATAAACTCTTGTGATATACTCATTTAAAAAGTGCTTTTGTTTACCCAAATGTTCCATAACACATCTCCCATCTGTTGCATTGGAGACCCACATTAATTAATACTATGGCCAAATAGTATATATGAATGAGGCTGATCCTTATCTCATGAGGGTCATCCTAGAGGTAGTTGGACCTATTAGACCACTCCGCATCAGATTATTTTCCGAACATCCACAAATGTCTAGTTAAACACAACTTAGGAGCAAGATATCCAGTGTTTGGTATATAGGAATTGTTAGAGATCTCGCATTCACTAGTGGTATGGTTAAAATAGTGTATATAAATGAGGGGCAGTCCTCACCCTATGAGCTAACTTTTGGAGTTGTCTTAAGAAAATCCATACCCAAATTCTAAAACCTGGAGTTTGTAATGGTTAAAAAAGTAAAGGAAGGCGTATGATGCATACAGAAGAGAAAGGAATTACCAGTCCTGGATCATCAGTTAATGCATCCAATACATTATCCAAACCATGTATACTTGCTGCAACATGCAGGGGAGTCAACCCAGCAGGCCCAACAGAATCAGGTCTGAATATGAATCTGTTAGGGGACTTGTTGACTTGCTTCTCTTTACTGTCTCCACCATCTGAAGCATTAGCTGGCACAAATTTTAGCAGTAGTTCCACCATAGGCCTGCAATTTCTTTTTACAGCTTTGTGCAGAAGATCCATCTTTAACAAAGCTAACTCAACTGAGGTATGCTCTCCTATATCCACAGTGCCCTCAAAGATAATGTTCAAGAGCTTTTTCATCACAGCACACCAGTCATGGTCCATAGAGAAGCCAACAAGCCACATGAACCGATTAAAATGGAAGCAATCTTGTAGAGGTGCCACAGGACCCAGCCTAACTTTCGCTCGGTTTCTGTGAAGGAGCCAACCCATTTCTTGTACGAAATACAATGCTTGAGTCTTTTCTTCCATTAGTTTAGTTCTCATTTGGATGTCATCAGCAGTCTCGGCTGCCTCAATGACATTCTCCAGCTTACATATCTCTGAACAAATTTCTTGCTCTGCAACTATGAATGGAAAGGAACAGCTGCTAAGACCATTATCTTCCACCTGAGTAAAGATTATCTAATCAGATATGAAAAATATAGCTTTAAAAACAAGAGAAAGCGAAATCATATTCGTGCAGAATATCTTTTATCTGAATCTAACACTGGACAATTCTCTGCTTCAAGGGCAGAAACTAACTATCTATCTGCATTTTTGCATGGACAGTTTACTTGGCTCCATTCAGCCATTTCATAAACCATTTGAAAATTTGTTGGTTTCAGGAATAAAGTATCACTTACATAACCAGTTTTGCCAAGGGAATTGCCACATGATTGCATATTAAATCAGTGTCTCAAGGTCTCAAGACAGGAAAAAGGGGAATGGGAGATGTCAAACCTAGGACTCACTCTCATTTATTGAATGGTTTTCAACAGTTCATAAGAACCTAAAACTATGAAGGACCTGCAAAGTATATTAAAGCTAAAGTCACCAAATGGCACGCATCATCTAATTCTAAGCTGAAAAAGTTCACATTGAAAAAACCAAAAATTACTTCATAAACTTTGCTGAAGAGAAGGCCAGTGCAAACAGAATATTTTTTCCAAACAAAAAAATTGTAAGCATGAGTACACCACCTCAATAAACCCTCTTCCAGTCACATTCGGTATACTGCAAGAGAAGCTCAGATGCTGAAGCTCATTATGTTCAATGGAAGCATCAGCATCAACCAAATCATAACAATTATCTTGCACCAGATACTTCCCTTCAAGTGCACAGAGCAACCTGAAATCAAGAGGAATGGATTAGCTTCAGCTCCAATTGCAGCAAACAAAATCCAGACAACAGGTCACCCGTCCTTCACAAATCTATGTATATTGGATTTCTGTAACTATAAAAAAGCAATCATTAACAAGATGTTACGTAGAAGAATAAACATGTCAAATAAATTGTGGAATAAAATCATACATTATTCAAATACGAAACGGTGTGTCAGTATTATTATTAGAAAAAATCATTTCAATTACAAACATAATTTTAGCTATCAACAATAATTAACTATGCCAAAAAGATGAAAATGTTTATTTGATATTTATCTTTTATACTGTAAATTTGGAGTACAATTTAAAAGCATTAAGTACAAACTCGCAAATACTTCAAATTACCTAAATAATAAGTATTAAACCTTTTTTAGACAAAAATGTTTATTTTAACGAAATATATTTAGTCACTTAACTACACTAAGTATAAAGATAAAAAAATGTAACTAAACATTGGATATAGAGAAAGTGAGTCACTTGAATTTTATTTATAACAAGTTTAAAGATCATATTATAAGTTTCATATTAAAACATGGTCTATATTTATTGTAGAGTTATCAATTATTGTAATGGCTTTATTAATTGTGTTTAATACTCTTAAACTCCACTTTAACATTATCTGTGTATCTCTGTGTGTATATATATATGTGTGTGTGTATATACATACATACATACATATATATATATATATATATATATATATATATATATATATAAAGAGAGAGAGAGAGAGAGAAATTTTTAATTATAAGTATGTCTGTATCTTCCTCTTCTTGGAATAATATATTCTTCATTAAATTTTGAAAAAAATATAATTCAAAATCTTTTATATTTTAGTTATTTTTAATTTAATTGGACCTACAACGCACAAGTGGTATACTAGTAAGGAAAACCTATACCCTAAACATTTAAGTAGTGTATATCTCATCCATTTTTCAAACAAGTTCAGGGCCTGGAAAAGTATTGCATGGCGTTAACCATATGAAGTTGTACTTTCTTTGAAAACCCTATCATATCATATTGCCCTAGTTCTAAGGGATATGAAGTATCTCCAACAAGCAGCAAAAACATTATATATTGTTTTTCCCTTATTTCTTCCAATGAGTTAGCGTGCCTGCAGTATAATAACTGAAATAGGTCTGCTGTTATCAATGGCAGATGGCGGAATATGGTGGAGGAAAAAAATTCCACTATATAAACACACCATAGCAGCCTACGGCACCACCAAAATAGGCGTCCCTCGACAAATTGTCTATGGCAGTTGGCGAAAATTCCACCACGTCATTCTGGCATGGCCACACCATTTAACAACATTACTTAAGTCTCAACTGAACAAATTTGAATTATCAGGCATGCAGAGATTTACCTGGTGTTAGACAAAAAAAGGTTGAATCCTTTCACAATAAATCGAACACAAGAACTTGAAGAAACAGCAAGTGGTTTAACACAAAAAATCTGACAATTCTGGGGACTTTTGAATCGCAATGGTACATCTAAGACCACCTGACCTGCAGGAGAGATTTATGACATAAAAATTGTAGTCACCTATGTAAGGTGAGATAAGATTCTGGTGATAATTGATATACAATCATATGAGAATAGTGAAGATAACACACAGTGAGAGAGAGCAAACCATTATACAGAAAAGCTACCGAGTGCTGCACTCTTGTATATATCCATCCTGATCTCCAAAAAGAATCATTCGGCACAGCAAGTTTTCTCAAGCTGGATCCTAGATTATGGCATAGCTGCTTTGTGAAATAGTAACAAATAAACATTTAGATATTCTATGATCGTCCCCACGGTTCTAGTGGCAACTATATGATATTATATCAAATTATACCTCTTCCCAAGCGGAATTTTCTAGACGGAGATATACAGTTAATATGATACAGCCAGGCCTTATATAGCTCTCTATCTCGGTGGGACTGTGGGATAACCAGTTAAGGATCTGCACTCAAAGAAAAACATAAACTAAGCACAGTGAAATTGTTTATACCAATTTCAAGGCAAAGATAAAGTACCTGTGATCGGAGAGTATGGGGAAAATCATTTGGAGCCTTGCCAAATAGTTTGAAAACTATTCGATCTGTGCGACTCTGCAAACAGAAAATATAAATACAATGCCTATAAATACAATCTTGACAGCCACCAGAAAACAGAAAACAAAGTTTATACTTAAAAAAGTCAAGTTAAACTGGGGTGGAGGAGGAACACTCTATCTATAAAGTAGACCATGACTTATATCAATCATAATATATATTATACAAAAGTTGAAAATTATAAAACATAGCTTCAAAAAATTTACATCAGATAACCAATTCCACAGTTTGCAGTGGCTGAGAAATCTACATGAATATTTGATTAGCTGATAAACAAATTGAAACTAAAAAACTAAAATGAATCGTAAGATCATTTCCCAAATAAATTAAATTAACTTACCTTACCTCTTTGATACAGAAAAAATAGGAACATTATCACACTATAGAGGAATAAGGAAATGAATTACAATCACTATAATAGTATACCTGAGCTTCTCCACTAGAACTAGATGGTGACTGTGTAGAGGTTGAATCTGAGTTTCTACTTGTCTGTGGTGGACTTGACTTGAGAGAGTCACATTGGACCCATAAAGGATTATCAAGGGACCCATTCCCTGAAGGCAAAGGAGGACGAGAATTTCTTGTGTTCTCGACATAATCCTGTACATCATCATATGCACTATTCAGGTCAATATTACTTAACCCAATTCTTCCAACCGTAGTCTCTGCTGAGACTGAATAGGGTGGAAGACTATCCCGTGACAGAAGTGCATTTGACAACTGTGGTAATGAAGGAGATTTTGAACTTCCTATTCCATCACTGCCTGAAGCTATAAATCCTTTAGGCATACCATTAGCAGGAGTCATCTCACATTGGACCATAGACTCTGGAGGATCCTGACTGATTACACCATTATCCATCTTAGTAGAAGTATCAACAGGTCTGGACGTTTCAGGACCATTAGAATTTGTGTTAGGAACATTTGGTGCAGTTCCAGATGTTCCTGCTTTTACCAAATCTTGAGATCCTTCCAATAAAGAAACTATATTTCTTCCGTTAATTGTACCAGCCAGACTTGCCAGGTTCCTCAGCAGATGGGATAGAACATCCTGGCTTGTCATATTATCTGAACCATTTGCTGCAATTATATCGAGTCACATAAGTATGCCAATAATGAAAGCCAACGCAGCATAGATAATTAGAATAGGCTCAAAACGAAACTTCATCCTTTCAAAGAAATATTTCAGCAGAACACACTCCCTATAAGGCTAAACCTTCCAACTTTCTAGTGATCCAGTATTCATGTGCCCAGAACATGGAAGGCAAACCATAGCATAAATGAAATGATAATGACAGCATAGTGAATCATTATTTTAATGACCAATCCAGGCAGACTAACTTTCATTACCAAATTATTTTCCCATCATTTTGGCAATGAAAAATCTACAGCGGAGAAAAGGAATCAAGCTAAATTGTTCAAGAAAACCACCTATCTTTGGGTGAAGAAAGCCTTCACCATCAGAAAAAAAAAAACAGACTTGTAAAGTCATCATGGCAACTAAGCAAGTTCTTCATTTAAATAACCCGTTAGCATCATTAAATTGTAACTACAATCAAGTCACACATTATATTCATAACACAAGATAAAACATCCCAAATCATCCCTATTATCATTATCAATTCAGCACTAAATTACCCTTAAGACTTTACTAGTACACCTTTTTATTCATGATGTTAGGCATATAAACTCACTAGTTACGATTAAAACTACCAACATTGTTAAATAACTGTTATGGCACCACAATAACACTATAACATGACACTTTTGAATTACTTTGCCATTCGCCATCCATTATTTTCTGTTCTATGGAGCTAACCATCATGGCACCAAGCATGCCCCACATCCATGACAGAACTTCCCCCTATTATTTTTTTATATTAAACAAACCTTTTTAGGGATACTTCACACTTAAAATATATATGTTGCTCTATGCTATTTTTATAGTAAAACTAAAATGGTGTTCCCAATTCTTTTTCACTTATAGACAATGTCAAGGACCCAAACTCAAGCTCTGTGTTCTTCTGAATTTCTTTTAATTTATAGATATTAATATTGTTAAAGACATTATTTGATTATGTTAGAGATATGATTTGATAGGGAAATACGCTCCCAAATATTTCCCATTATTAGATATTGATTTTATCCTTTAGTAGTGTATCCCTTTACCATCATAAATAAGAATTCTCATGTATGTACACAACACAGGGACTGAATATATTCGTTCTTGGTTTCTCTCTTCACAGCATGGTACTGAATGGTACTATCCCTAGTGACCTGTTTTGTCACTAATCCTTTGAACATATATATTGCAACCATAGGCTGTCATCTGCTATTGATAACCTTGATTACTACTGAGTCCAGAGATTCAAGCTCAGAGAGCCAATGATGGAAAAAAAGGAAAGCATATAATATCAGACAATAGAAGGAAATTCATAAACACCAAGGATTATGTTAAATTTTTCTGATTTTTTGTAGAAATGCTACTTTAATATTCCAGTTACCAGAATTAGGAAAACAATCAATGAGACAACCAATCTAAAGAATCCCATATTGGTGGTTAAAATTAAACCAGGACCAGTTCTAAATTTCATATTTGTTATGCATTTCAGTTTTAGAATAGAGCTAATTCTGAATGATGATTTCTAGGGAATAAAAACTATCTACAGTCCTTCTCAACTCTTAACCTAAACAGCAACTTTATTTCCAAGAAACAAGAATAAGTGAAAAGCATATACATCACACATATGTATCGTATAACTCCTCCAGCCACCCAAGTAAATACTTCAACAACCATCACCTGAACATCCACCATGTATGGCCACCGTTACTAGGATACCTGCACTGCTGCTATGCTATCTACTTCACCATATTATTAAATAATTTAAAATTGAGTTTACAACATAATTCATATATCAAACAAGAAAACTAGAGCTGAACTAAGACTATAATTTATTGTGCTTTGGCACTATAGCATGGTTACTACCGTATGACTTGGTGGGCATGGGTTCCAGTCAACAAAATGACCTTGCCACTCATGAGAGTAAGGCCGCATACATTTGACCTTGCCCAAACCCCAAAATAGTTCTAGGCAACTCAATTCATTGTTCACTAAAAATTATAATTCCAAACATCAATAGTAATTTTGTTGTGCAAATGAATCCTAAGGCATTGACCATTGATTTGCAATGAGATTTAAATAAACATAAATAATTATGTCAATGGAGTGGACTTTGCCCTTTTATGACGGTTACATGGACTAACCATAGTAGTCAGTAGGTACATAAAATGTTGCAAAAGAGATTATCTTTACGTAAGCAAAGGACTGCCCTTTAATTTCTACTGTTATGATCAAGTCATTCTACTCGTCATCTGAGAGAAAATATCACCCAAACAAATGAAAAGGAGAAGTTTCCACAAATATATATATATATATATATATATATATATATATATATATATATATATATATATTGAAAAATAATCCTAGGATAGGAACCAAGTATGAATACTCTCAATAACATAATTTATGTAAATGTTCATTGTAATGAATCAGCTTAGCTAGGCCAAAGGGCATTAAAATTTCAGTTGTTATCTTAAACCGCTTAAAATCAAATAGGACGCCTTGCAATATTTCGAGATAATTATCTACCCAAAAGTGCTAGAAGGTTAGTTGTTTTGACTTTCAATTCCCATCACACTTGGAAGTTCAAAATTGTATGCTATGTATAAAGGTGCCATTTCTTGAAGATAATAATTAGTTATTTCATTTTACCTATTTAAAAAATTTATTTATCGCACAATTGTTTCGGCATTAAAGCATAAATAAAAAATTCAAAGATTTTAACGCCTTTCAGCAAGATATTATCATCTGCAGAAGCTTCCACCTTTTTTGAAAAAATTTGTGATGATCAGACTTTGTCTCAAGCAGAGGATACACAGACCAAACAAAACAATAAGCAGCCAAAATACATAAATTGTGGTCGGGAAGAATGCCAAGTAGATAAATTTCTAAACACACAGAAACTCACAATGCATATTGGACAGTATCCTTAGCAGACTCATTAACAGATAACTACTGCCCTTTTCTTCATTCACAGAGCCGTCATTAACTACACTAGCATCAGGATGCGTTTTCCTCCTCCTCTTATTGTGGCCTGCCAGACGCCTTCGACAACTTCTCTTCCCTTCATCAAATTCTTGAAGAACGTGAAACCTGCCATGATTCTAACAAATTTTATTAACTGGGGTGCTAAAGAAAAGGTTCAGGAAACTACAAAATGCAAATAGAGCAGGTTTCAAACAATCAACTGCAAGTGACAGGAGGGCTAATAGGGTTAAGAATGCTAATAGGATTATCTTTCTCTTTAGAATATGTTCCAAAAAGTTAATGAGATGATCAAAACATTATTATGAAAGGAGCTCCCTCGTAAACTATCATTTCATAAACTAACTGACCTGCTACACTGTTGACAGAATCTCTGCATAACATTTCCAACTAGTGCCTTGCTTGCCTTAGAATGCATATCACAAACTTTGTGGCGGCGGTGATAATCCTTCGCATTACTAAGATCAGCCCTACAATCTTCGACCTGACAAACAGCCCGGTTCAAGGTACTCCCAGTTATCTTTGTCTTCTTTCCACTTTTTTCCTCCCCTTCTATGATAGGATATACTTGGACCCCAAGGTTCAAATTAAGAGAACCAGCTCCATCATTCATCTCCACCCCACCTTCATCAGCAACACCTCTCCTCCTCTTCTCCAATTCTCTCCTTCCTTCCGCAAGGTTAACATCATCATATGAAGAAGACAAACTGTTAGAAGCATCACCAGCTGCGAGAATTTCAGGATCAGCAGGAAACAGCTGACGACTCGTACAATCTGATGGCACTGAGTTCAGTTGCGTAGCAGTGAAAAGATCCCCATCCCACTTCCAATCATTCAAATCCCACTCCAAACTTCTCTTCCCAACACTCTTCATCTCTGGCACCACAGGTCCATACAAATACTGATTTTTCCCTTCTAATTGAGCCTCCATGAATCCAAACACCCCAGGACAAAAAAATCAACAAATCCCAAACACCCAGATTCTAAGTCCACCAGAACACAACCACCCAATTGNNTAGATTACANCATAACCACAAAGACTTCAAACCCTACCTCCAAAAACACAAATTAACCGCCCAGAAGACCAAAAAAAGGAACAATAAACCCCAAAAGCAAGCCCAGCTCACANGGATCCAAACAACAGCTACATACCCAACACAGGCAAAGATGCCAGAATCAACCCTTGAACTATGGGGAAGTAACCCATAATTGAAAAATCGAAACTTGCCGCATGATTTCACGTGGGCCAAAAGCTCAATGTCAAAGGATTTGAAGGATGGGAGAAATTGAAAGGGGGAGAAAAGAAGCAAAATAGGAAGTGGAGAGAGATGGAGAGAAATAAGAATATCGGAGGTGGCCACAGAAAGCATGCGTCAAACAGAGGGAAATTAGGAAAAGGTTAGGAAGGAATGTGATGAAAATGCTGTTTCTGTGCTCAGACAGTGCTTCTTTCTCTCTCTTAATTTGTGTGTGATGCCATGGTAAAGGAATCTTAGAGATTATAAATTCACTTTTTCTCTGGTAAAACTGAAATCAAGAAATGGTCAAAAGTACATAACAAAATCTACATTCAGACACTGACTGAGGATGTTATCTACTGTCTACTTACTATGTTCCTTCGTACGTTCCCACTACCATTTCTTACCTAATACTCCTTTAATACCATGTCAAGACCACTAATTTCATGGTAATTAATTCCTAATTATAAATTTAATTAATTAATTAATGTAGTTAAAAGTGATGCAAATATTTATAATTATTCGTGGAAGTCCTCCATTGGTCAATTTACCCCCACAGCAGTTCAGACAAAACAAACCAGTAAATTACAACACAACATATTTCAGCAGTTTAAATACCAACATCAGTGAATTAACTAATTTCAAACAAAATAAAAAATTCAGATTATCAAAACACCACTAATTATAAAATGTAGAAGTTAGATTTCTTTACCTCTTAGATGATTGGTTCAAAGGATCTTAAGACAGTTCTAACATATAAGAAAATTTATCTAATTCGACAAATCATTAAAACATAATCAGAATATATGATTAAAATCATAGATAACAAAGAGTCTTATAAAAAAATTCATGTTACATGTATAAAAAAAATATACATAAATAAAAAATAATATAAACTAACTTATTTTTTTATAACTAATAAAATGAAAGGGAAAATACTCTTTAAAAATTACTTAAACGATTTTTAATCTTTCCAAATATAAACAAAAGATTAGAAGGTTTAAGATGATAGAGAATTATTAAAAAATATATATTTTCAATAATAAAAAATTATTTATAAATCAAATTTATAATATTAAAATAATCAAATCTTATCAACTTAAAATGTTATATTTTAAAGCTATTACATGTCTTTCATAAAAAAAATATATTTTTTCATTTTCATCTCGATATTGTAATGATATAAACATTTTAAAATAATTGTTAATTGAACAAAATCAATCATGCGATATAATAATGTTATTTCCATTTCGTCTAATTTGAATCTTTCATTACTTTCAACTTGCTATGAGAAGGTGAATTGCATTGAATTGTTTTAAGATTTCTAATTTTTTTATTTTATTGTCAAATAATTAATGTTGAAAAAAAATATAAATTTTTATGTATTGGGGGAGGTTCTTCTTCTACTCGATATGGGACTTTGTTTGATCCGTCATTGGCCTCTTGCCTGGCGCACCTGATCATGGGGGCGTACTCATCTGAGTCTGGTCACCAGACTCGAACCATAGAACTCCACACATGGTAAGATACTGTCCGCTTTGGGCCAAGCCCTCACGGGTTTGCTTTTGGTACCACTCCAAAAGGCCTCTTACCATTGGAGATATCTATGTGTATATAAACCCTTGACCAGCCCTTCTTCTACTCGATATGGGACTTTGTTTACACTCCAACATCCTCCCTCAAACAAAGGACGAACCATAGAACTCCACACATGGTAAGATATTGTCCGCTTTGGATCAAGCCCTCACGGGTTTGCTTTTGGTACCACTCCAAAAGGCCTCTTACCACAACGATCCGCCACTAGCGTCCTGTCTGGCTCACCTGATCATAGGGCTGCGTACTCGTCTGAGTCCGATCACCAAACCCGAACCACGGGCTCTGATACCACTGTTGGGGGAGGTTCGACACACACATAGAACTCCACACATGGTAAGATATTGTCCGCTCTGAGCTAAGCTCTCATGGGTTTGCTTTTGGTACCACTCCAAAAGGCTTCTTACCATTGGAGATATCTATGTGTATATAAACCCTTGACCAGTCATTCTTCTACTTTGTTTGCACTCCAACATTATGGAAAGAAAGAACATTAATTATGTGCTTTGCTTTAACTAAAATAATTTAAAAACAACATATATTAACTCTACCTAACATAACTGTTTAATAGTAAACTTATCCCGAAAAGTATTAATTAATTACATAAATTTAAATAAAGATGATTTTTTTACAAAACCATAATGGAAAACAATTATTGAAGATTAAACACAAAAATACATAAGTTTAGTAGAGATCAAAAGAAAAAAAATACATGTATCAATTTTAATCAATTAAAACTACACAACTTAATGGATATTAATGGAAATATACAAAAACCAAAAATAAAATTTAATGATCGCCATATAGAAAGAAAAGGTATATTCAATATCATATACAAAATTTGTAAGGGTTCTTAAAGTTATTTAATTAAGCCTATATATTTTAATAAAAATAAACTAATTAATTAATAATATTTATGTAAAAGTAACGTATCAATTAATGACAGAAGGTCTCATCATAAAGATAACGTAGATGTTTTTATGATTATGATAAGGATTAACCAAAGTGTGTGTCCGTTCGATAGAACAAATCACAGTAGAATAATATTTTTATCACCATAAGTGTACGATTTCACTAGTTTGACTTAAGGACATGTATCTAAATAAATTGAGTTTAAAAATAGTTTGGTCATATGTATGTTTTTATGTGATAATTGAATAACTCATTGTATTATAAATGTATGTTATATCCTTTTTTCCAGTTAGTTTATCCTGATGTATGTTTTGTGGTTTTTATGTTATCTTATTCTTTTTGCAATGCTCACCTTATTGGTGTGACAAATAAAGATACAAGTGTAAGGACACCTCTTATGAATGAGGAGCCAACTCTGAGTCATGAAACAATATTAAATCATGTTAGGTATAGTTTTGGAAAGGATCGATTAAAAATGCATATGTATGATATTAATGTAGTTTTATCTTTTGAATGATTGTACTAATATGTGACATACATTTGATTGTTTGTTTTTTTAATATTTATTACAAAATATCTTATTTTAGTGGTATTATATTATTAAAATAGAATGTTATAATATATATTCATGCCTTAATTTTTTTTTCAGGTTAATTATAATTTTAGTTTCTATATTTTGTAAAATTCTTAATATGGGTCATTAAATTATTTAATATTGAACTATTTGTAATTTTGAACCATAAGTTTTTTTTTTCTTTAAATTTTAAATATTTATAACTTTGTTTTTAAAAAATATAATGAATTGTTATCATATTACATTTAGTAACAAGTCCATGAACTCGCTCTCATTTTGAATTATCTGAACAAATAATAAGTAAGATGTATCTTTTCCAATTCCATTTTATATCATGTTTAAAATAAGTAAAAAAAAATACATATAATTAACCAAAAACTTAAAGGATAAAAAATATGTAAAAAAGATTATTGACATAACTATAAGTAACTAAAAGATAAATGAAATTATTGTTTGTATGATTAATTTATGTTTCTTGGAACTTTTTTACTTATTGCTTCCTTAAGGAATGAGAAATATGTCATATTAACATTTAAATGTTGATGTAATCGTTACAAAAACAAAACTTAGATACATAAGATATAAACAAAAAACTAAAGACCTTTTTACACGAAGTATATTACCTAGAAAGACTTATCAACCAGTCTCACTCTTTTATAAATCAAATTCGGTATTTTCTCAATAAATTATTTTTAAATTTTGAAACATCATAAAAAATGTGTTTTACATTCATTTGTTTAAATTTTTCTTAATTTTAAAATTACATTTTCTATTTAAATTCATTTGTTTCCATTAAAAAATGTTATATACAGATAATAAAGATATACAACTAGTCTTATTTCTCTTTTTTGAGATACAAATTTTTATCATTATATACTAAAAATATATTTTTTTTTTACATTTTATACATTTTTAAATTTAATTATACATCTTATCATTTAATTAGCTGCCATTATCCACTGTAGTTTATTTGATACAAGTTTCTGGTAAGTTTACAATTTTTATGCATTTTTCTAGTCAATTTTAAAAAACTAATAATAAAATATGTGTAAATTAACTGCTACGATAAAATAATAATAAAAACAATTAAATGATGAAATATATAATTAACTCTAAATTTTAGTTATAGTTAAAATTTATCCTTAAACTTTCTAGTTATATAAAAATCATATACATAGTTTTTGTGGCACAAATCATTGACTCCTAAAAGCAATGTTTTCCTTTGATACTTTTTCAGAAAAAAAAAAATCTTGGTTTTTGAGTGACAGTTCATTTTGTTCTCCGACAAATGCATTGCATGGTCTCTCTGCTCTTCTCGTTGTCTTTGTTACTATTTACAATGAATTAAAATAAGAATAAAAATATTAAGAGTAAAAATATTATTTGAGATACTTAAATATTTTATATTTATTTAATATTGTTTTTTTTTTAATTTTTTTTAAAATACAAAAAATTATATTTTTATGATTATTTTATTTTTTATAGTATCTAATAAATATAAAAGTATATTATGATATGATTATTGAACTAAGTGTAAAGTCAACATTTCACGTGAAAGTCGAAAATTGTCATTACAAGAAAACTGTATCCATGCAAAAGCATTTGTTCCTCCAATATTCTATAATCCAAAAACTATACATATATAAATTGATGTAAGAATAGTTTCCATGAATCTAGCTGTTGGTTTCCACTCGTTGAAAGTGCAGGCCAATTTTTATTCCTCAAACTGTCATCTCATGTTCCAATTAACATTTTCATACTCATTATCTTCAACTTCCACAAAATATAGGAATTTGTTTCAGTTTTCAAATAAACTTTAATATTAATCTAACATCAACCATAATAAGCAAAAAATTTCATTACGATAAATTTTGAATGATTTTAACATTATTTTCACTTATTTATTATAAATTTACCTTTTAGTTTTAGTAAATTCATGATTTTAGGTTGTGGTTTTTTTAAAAGGCAATAACATAGTATTAGTTTTATTTTATAAAAGTTTTTTCGTAAATATCATGTTGTTGTGTGTTAAAGAATTTGTAATTAGCTTCTATTGTCTAAATCTTGAAGGAGATTTATATGGTATATATATATATATATATATATATATATATATATATATATATATATATATATATATATATATATATAGGTTGTTCTAAAAAACTACTAATTGTAGTGTGATGCAGATCCTGGAGTATTCTTCTTTACTTATTTTGCTTGAAATTCCAAAAAGAGATAAACTTTTCCTTTAGCAGTAAATGTATATTTAATGCTCTGCATCATCTTTATATCTTATAAGGAATAAGATGCTTCACTTAACTTTTTAATATTTGTTATTTCAATGTTTAATTAATGCATTTAAGGTTACTAGTATAAATTTATCTCTCCTAATAATCAATTCACCATAAATTACCAATATATGATTTCACAAATTATCAATATATATATATATATATATATATATATATATATATATATATATATATATATATTCATTTAGAAATTTGAGAGACGGGACTTTTAAAGGAAGAAAATTAATATAATTTTTTTTTTAAACTTTCTTTCATAACTTCAATATTCAAACTCCTTTTTTGAAAAAGATGTGTGGTCAATGAGATATATAACTTTTTATAACTTAAATTTTACAACAAACATATCATTTAAATTTAATACAAATTTGTATTTACTCTAAATGTATTAATATCTTTAATTTGAAACATATATTAAAATTTAAAATTAAATTCAAATTCAGCTTAAGTAAATTTAAATAACCGCATTGAAGATGCCAAGAAAAATTTAAATGGAAAATACGAGAAGTTATACAGCTTTCAGAAAAGTAAAACAAATCTTAAAAATTCTCATGGTGAAAGTAAATACTTAAATTTATAATAATAACTGGGTGGCTAATTCCAATCAATTTACCAATTGCTTGCATTGGATATGTAAATCAATAAAATTTCAAAGTGATGGTTATTAAATTGGCTAGTTAACTCTAGTTAAGTTAATTTAATTTAATTCTTAGAAAATAAATAATTTTCAAGACTCGAAGTAGATCATTCCAATGAACTATAAATATTAGATTTAATTAACTATTTAGTCCATGTTTTTGCACATTTCTTTTGCAGTCTCGTGCATAGAAACTTTGCATTTTGGTTTCTCTATATGAGCAATATCTTTTTAATACTTATATATTTGTCAAAAAAAAAAATGTTTTAGTCTTTCTAGTTTATAAATGTTATGATTTAGTTTCCATTCCAACAATTCTCTTATATTTTAATCCATGTTGTATCTATGTCAAAAAAAATTAAAATTGATGATATACAATTGTTAGATTATGATGGTTGTTTATTCATTCAAAGTTTAAAATAATCATACCATATATACACACTAACACCAAAGTTTATATTATTATTTGTTAGCGAGAATAATATTGATTTATCACAAAAGACACAATATTCATGAAATACGAATAATTGTATAAAAGATGATACTAATATTTTGACAACATTTTAATATTATCTATATGTCATTCTGTGATTGGTTCAAAATTACTCCACAATCAATAATAATAATAATCATAATCACACAAAACGACACGTAAATGTTGTTAAAATGTTGTTAAAAAAATGTTTTTAAAGTATCATTGTCCATCAAAGATTGTGACCAAATATGTATGTCTATGTCGACCATTCTTTAACGTCTAATGCTTGTAACCAATTTCCTTTCAATTTTTCACTGCTCACTTTTTGACTTATTTACTCCGAAACTCAATGTCAACCACGTTTTCTCACTCGTGATTCCGGAAAAGCATCAAAGTAAACTTAATCCAACTTTTTCACAAAGCAAAAAGCTGATGGCATATTAGGTTAGACTGCCTTTTCGGGTAATAGCCTTCAGCCAAATTCAGATCAAGGACTTCTATTCTATTCTTCACCACTAAGATTTTGTGTTTAGGGACAAACCATGTTTTTGTCCAAATAAAAAATATTAAAATATATTTTCTGTCATGTTTAGATAAATGGGAAATATTGACATTAAATAAGATATAAGTAATGATTTTTTATTTTAGGGTTAAATATGTTTTTAGTTCCTATATTTTGGGGCGATTCTGGTTTTAGTCCCTCTTTCAAATTAAGGTACAATTTAGTCCTTAAATTTTAAAAAACTCTGGTTTTAGTTTTTTTACCAAATTTTTTTAACTTTATTTGCTATTTCAAGCACGTTTCATTATAGCATTTGGATTGTTTAGACTATTTGACACATTTTTGCTTCAATGTTAACTGAGAAACGCGTTTGAAACAGCAAATAAAGTTAAAAAAATTTGATAAAAAAGACTAAAACTAGAATTTTCTAAAGTTGAAGGACTAAATTGTATCTTAGTTTGAAAGAGGGACTAAAATCAAAATCGTCCCAAAATATATGGACTAAAAACATATTTAACCCTTGATTTTATTACTACTAATCAAAATAATATAAATTCATATAACAAATTTTCTAAAGACAAAAATATTTATTTCTATAATTATTTTCTAAATACAAAACAAATATTTTAGAATTTGTAAAGTCTCTGCTAATAAATAAACAAAAATATTTTTCCAACGATAGTTGAAGATCGTCTCTCAATGAAAACTTGAAATGTGAAAATTTGAAAAGTGAATGTTTAAAAGGTGAAGACTGAAACGTTGAAAAGATACTGTCTTTAATTTTTGAAGAAAAAAAAAATCTTTGAAAGTTAGCACGAATGTTACAGAAGGTTTTCAAGAAGTCACAAAAAGGAAACTCAATAAAGTTTTAAATTCATATATTTTAATTGACTCTTTTTAAAAAAAAAAATATTTAGAGGTTTAACACTTTATTACTTGATAGTTGATACACTGGGTTGCTTACTTTTTTTTTATTTTGGTTTGTTGTTTTCTATGTTAATTTAAGATTTTTTTTAACCTTTAATTATATTTTAATTTTTAACAACATTAAAATAAAAGAGGAACAGTTCAAAATATATAAAAAAAAAAACAGTACAACAACATTAAAATTATTTGATTATTTTTTTATTTTTTTATGCATAAAATAAATTATCAATTTACATTAACAATTATTATTGAGGTTAGGATTTATTACAGTTAATTATGAACTTTTGTAAAATTAAGTATTTATTAATTATTTTTAATCAGGCACTAATTAGCATGACCTAGATAGAAATTTTCATATATAAAATTGTTTGTAACAATTATATTATGATTATTTTAGAAGTAAAAAGAATATACATACATGTTAATTAATATTCATAAATACATGTTTTTTTTTTTTAAAGTATGGAATGTAAAAGATTTCAAAATGTGACATTGTTATTATATTATCCTTATATTTATTAAGTTACATTAACTATTGTGAGAGTGTTATATACTTTTGTGACCTAGTGACATGTTATAATACATGATCATCGTATCTACAAAACAAGTAAATGTAATAAAGGGTAACTAATAATATAATCAAATACATACGTTGCCTACCAAACTCATATCAAGAGTATCAATTAAATACTTAAAGACTATACCACATTAAGAAGTAATTAAATCTTTATGTAACACAAGTCTTTAAATCTTAGGGCTAAAACTAAGTGCTTTAAGGAATTTTGTTGAAATTAATATACAATGAGATAATCATTTTCACCACCTTCAATTTCAATTTGTTGTACATATTACACACAAAAATCATGCAAACCTTAACATTTTTTTTATCTCAGTTAAATATGATTTCTAATTCAGATAAAAAATAAAGTTTCAACATCTTAGTTATCACTTATATATATTCTTGCATGTTCTTCTTAAGTTTTTGAGTAACATATTTTGAATTGACATCCTAAGTTACTTTAACTAGACTAATATGTTTTAATTGATTATCAACCTTGATAGGTTTTAGCTCAAAAGACAAGTTCTCTCTAACATAAATTACATAGAACTCCAAAATGTTATTGTAATGCAATACTTACTTCTTCAATTAAGATGCATGAAACACATTATATAAGTTAGTTATAGTTAGAGATATTAATATGTTAAAAACTAAGATGCATGTAATGTGTCAAAATGTGGTTGGACGATTTCAAATTAAAAAAAGAAAACTTTGATTTTTCTCTTCCAAATATGTCTTTGTTTCAGTTTTTTTTTAATTTGAAATCATCCAACTATATTTTAACAAAATAACGTCAAAAATTGATGTTAAAATATTATTTTCCTATATCTATATCTATATATATAGACACACACTATAGAGAAGGTAGGTTAAAGAAACAGTGTTACATACTAAGTAGAAAAATTCTGTCTTGTGTCTTATATACTTTTTTTAATAAGTTTATTCATATATATATATATATATATATATATATATATATATATATATATATATATATATATATATATTATTCTCCTATAATTTATTACAATTTTCTTGTGTCCATTAATTTCAAAGTTAATTTTAGTGGTATTAATTTTTTTTACTAAAAAATATATTTCTAAAAGACAAAAAAAATCCTATTATTAAAGTTTTGATTACACCTAGGATGATTCGATGGAGACAATAAGGTTCTTCGACTTTTTGGGTTTGCAGAAAATCAGGAACCACTCCACAATTTCAGTTCGTGATTTTGGTTCATGCATGTGCGAGAGCAGTGAAGTTTAAAAGATAATTGAGGAAAAGGGTTTACAAAAGCAGATGCCATTACAACCATATATATGTACAATAATACTTTTTCACTTTAGTTTTTTTCAAATTCGTAATCTTTTTAATTTTGTAAGTTATATTTTTAACTGTACATATAATTAAGAATAAACAGTACAATGTGTTTTATACTGAAAAAAGATACAAAAGTAATAAATAAATATATATTTAAATTTATATTAATTACATATTTTTAATCGGTATGTTATAATGTCAGAAATTATTATTAGTTTGAAGATGAGAGTAATTGATATTTATAGTGGAATATGAAAATTTCAAATTGGGAAGACTAATATAAGCAACAGTAGCTAGTGGAAGGATTAAAATAAAAAAGAAAGAAAGATTGGTAGGGCATAGATTTGGTAGTTATGAAGATTTAGATTTTGTCAATTTGTTTGTTTCTAATGCATTGATCAAACTCTGTGTGCAAAAGTGAATGCTTTGGATAGGGTATAATGATTTTATAATAATCTATTCGATGAACTTTAGTGTTCAATTATGACTCATTCTTTTTGTTAAGGGGGATGTTCATCTAATTATTTTATTAAGGAATAAAATTAAATTAAGAAAATTTTAACCAAAAATTAACTAAAAGTTTATATTTTTAATTTTAAATAATTATTAGAAATAATATTGATGGACGTCATTGTTATATATTTGATGTTCAGTTGGTTAGCTTTTTTTATAGCTCAAAATTGCTAGACAAATCTAAATAACAAAATTTAAGTGATCAATTAAGTCATAATCAAATCTTAATATTTGGGTTTAACTTGAATTAGACTCTAATTATTGATTATAGTTTTTTTTTTTTTATGATGACCATTTAACCCAATAAATAAATGAATAGGAAAATAAGGAGAGTTTTAACATTGGATTGGGTTCGATTCTCTAATATTTTTTTGTTATTTCTAAGAACTTATAAAATTTTATTTAATAATAATTAATATTAAGTGATTATAAAATAAAAAAGGGAATACTGTTCTGACTTTTGTTGATATTAATTTTGAGAATATGGAAGCATCTTAAAAGCTTCACTTTGCATTGAATTATTGAAAGACTAAAACAAGAGAAGTGTACATACTTATACTGTTTGAAACGGAGAGTGACAAGATTCTGAAAAAAAAAATAATATATAAACATTCTTATTTTCTTCTATCAACATTATCTTAATAAAAACCCATCTTTTATTTTCTTTTTGTTATATATGGAGCTTAATGCTAAGTTTAATATTATTTCTAAGGGTTTTTTTTTTTCAAAATATTTTTCTCAACTTTAACACAAAATTAAAATTTGTCTCTATCTAAACTTTTGATACAAAACTTAAAAAATAATGAATATAACTTTTAAATTTAATTACATTAAATTTTTTTTACACGATAAATTCTTTTTTATTAATTAAATGATATAAATAATTAAAATGTTAATATAAAATATATTTGACACGTCAAAACAATTTAATAAATTTAAAAAACTATATTCATTATTTTTTTTAGGGTTAAATATGTTTTTGCTCCCTTAACTTTCAGTGAAAATTGGAATTAGTCTCCCTTCAAAATTTTGGCCTAATTTAGTCCCCCAACTTTATAAATGTATGAATTTAGTCCTTTTAATCAAATTTTGTTAACTTTATTTGATGTTTAAAACGCGTTTCTCAGTTAACATTGAAGCAAAAATGTGTCAAACAGTGTAAACAACCCAAATGTTATCATGAAACGTGCTTGAAACATCAAATAAACCTAACAAAATTTAGATAAAAGGACTAAATTCATACATTTATAAAGTTAGGGGACTAAATTAGGCCAAAGTTTTGAAGAGAGACTAATTCCAATTTTGACTGAAAGTTAAGGAACTAAAAACATATTTAACCCTTTTTTTTTAAGTTTAGAAACAAACTTATATCAAAAAATTTTAGATACATACAAATTTCGTTCACACAAAAATTTAAACAATAAAAACATATTTCACGTATATTTTTACATACATAAAAATTAGTACAAAAGTATTTGTTTTATTTTATTATATCCTATCCTCTCATATATACTTTATAAATAAAATATTGGCACATCAAGATAGAAGATCCTCCACTGGTTTTCTCATAATTAGTAAAAAAAAAAAGGCAATAACCAACACAACTCTACATTTATTATTGTTTACACTTCTTGCATTTAAATTGATGGATCATTATTTTAGTTAATAGTTATTGGAGATATGTTTACATAAAGGTAATAAATATTGTTGTGGTGTTGGTGTCTTCCCTTTGATTGGAAGGCAACATGGTACTAATAATAGCATTATTAAATGGAGGTTATTGTCAAAGTTTATTAGATGAGGAGGACCAAACAACTCAAACTCAAAGACAACCTAAGTGTCAATGTGTCAACAAGTGATTGCATGGAAGGTGGGGTTTTGTACAAATACATAACATTATAACCAACCCAAAGGCATTAAGAATGGAAGCAAAATAGTGTGTTGTGTTTGTGTGTGAGAGTGAGATATGGTACTTTATTTGTGGTCCCTAAAGCCAATGGTTGGAAACTCATGTGCTTGCTATGGAGGACATTGCCTCTTTCCTATTGTGGACCTCATCTTCCTTTCTCCTTCTCTCTCTATTTCTCTCCTTTTCCATACAAAACCTAAACCTAAAGATTAAACACAAAAATCCTAACTTTCATTGAATCAATCATATATATCACCAACATTATTTCATGGTCAAAGAAGATTGTGGTAAGGATACAAAAAGTATTAGGCTACAATTTATGTTGTGCTTCATTGGATTTCCTTTTCTTTTTATAAATATTGTCCACACACCTATGAAAAGCACCTCAAACTTAAAAATTCATTTTAAATGGTTGTATGAATAATTTATGTACCTTTATCATGCTTGTTAATTTTGCCACTATGTGTCCTTGTGAAATTATGTGTTCCCCACTATGCCACATTCTAAATGGTAGTTGTTGATATGACCATATGAGATATAATACAATGACTTACTCAAGGCATACATTCAAATTCACTAGCTTTTCTACAAATTTTGGTTACTTAATTAGTCTTTAGTAATTATCTTGTAAGTTTGTTAAACGAAAACTAAGCCTTAATATGTAATCAACCTTGAAATGAGTCTTTTACTCTCTTTTTTCTACAACTATTAGTAGTTCCTTTAAGGTTAATTACGTATTTACTTAAAGTTTCATTTAATAAACACATATTCAATTACTTTAACTATTAACTAAATTCAAACAAAATTAACCAACTTAAAGCTTTTGTAATAAGATTATAATTTCTTTTATTGCACTAAACTTAATATTTATCCTATATAAAAGATTAATTTTGTAAGATTAAGTTAAATGTAATTGTGTTTTCTATTTTAATAAGATTTATGAAAGTTATTGTGTAAATATTATATTACTAAAAATATATATTTAATTCTAAGTTTGAAATATCTAAAAATATATTATTTAAATATGTGACTAAAGTAAAAATGTATCTTATATCTTGGTTCTAGAAAGTTTGTCTTGGTTCTAGCCAATCTTATACATTAAAGGATATTATTAACATAAGATAATTTTGTTTTTAAGAAGTTGATCCACTAGAAACAATTATTTATATCTTCATGGTATCATATAAGATAATATGTATTATATGTTCTAGCTATAGTCTAGACCAAATGTGTAGACATACACGGTTTTTGGTTTGTGGAGTAGACAATCATGAGTAATCTTATGTTATTGATGTTTTTTTTTTCATTAATATTGATTTAGGATGATGGTACTTTGATATTAATTTTTTTTTTTATATACTCATTTGACGTTATCTTCCACTACCATTCTGTCTTTTTTTATTTAAAAATACAAAAATTATTTTTGTTAAGATATTTTAATCTTATAAAAGGTTAGGTTGTTAGTTTTAGTGACATTTTTTCCATTGATTTAACATCATTGGAAAGATAACTTTAAGAGTAACGCAGAGTTAAAAGTTGAAAGGTGAAGTCATTCCCAAAATGACGAGATTTTAATTCCCAATATTATTGATAAAAAATTTGGTTGATTTTTGTGTTTTTGAATTTTTCAATTGGCAAAAAAATTGTCCAAAGAAAATTGGTAAATAGGATTTTCCCAATGTCCTTCATCAGCCGTGTCCAATCAATTCTAGCCCTTATTAAATTGAGCATGGCCTTCTCTTTAAGGGTTGTGTTTAGTCATTTTAGGTAACACTATTCAAAATTTTAGAATTTTTTTTTATCAACAACTTTTTAGAAAATTTAAAATTATTATGTAGATAAATTAAACTAAACTAAACTCTCTGAAGATCATGATTCTAACTATAACTTAGGTTTGTCTAAATAAAAAAAAAAGTTTACCTTATATTATTTACTAGTGTTTAAATGAAAAGATTTATAAGAAGGTTTAAGTTAACAAATAATCACTATTATTATTTTTGAAAATATTAAGAAGTGGACTTAAGCCTAACTCGACCGTAAAGATTTATCGAGCGTGAAAATAGAATTAATGGATGGTCCGATAGTGGCCTAGCAACGGGTAAAACAGAATATTCACATAAATTTCATTAGGATAAACTCTAACTATGATTCTAATACCAGATTAAGAAGTGGACTTTAAGCCTAATTCAACCTCACAAAATCAGTTTGTAAAGTAATGTTTGCACCCCACTTATATATTATAAATGGTCTTATATCTAATCGATGTAAGACTTCCAATATGGTATCAAAGCCATAGTTGGAGACTATCCTAACTAGATCTATGTGGACATTTTGTTCCACCCGTTGCGAGACCATTATCAGACTATTCATTAATTTTTACTCTCACACTCGAGATATTTATACCTCAGCGTGAAGTGATTATGTTGAAAGCCTCACATCAGCTAAATATAAGACCAATTTATAATACTTAAATCGGGTACAAACCTCATTTTACGAGTCTGTTTTGTGAAGATAAATCAGACTTAAAATCCACTTTCTAATATTCTAATAATTTTCTAATAGATATTAAGAGAAGATTATTAGAAGATTCATATATTTTGTTAGTGTTGAAATATTTAAATATTAAGTCAAAATAAAATAATTAACTTTTTTTCTTGGTTCTCTTTCTGTAAAAGTGATAATATCTTGACATTATTTTGTACTAATAGTTTATTATGGGTCTATAATAATGGTTGAGTGGATAAGGGTGACCCCACTCACCAAACAAATCCATAACTTTTAGTACATGGTCCTACACATGTAGGGCATCTCAACTTCCCGTTCAAACCATATAATTGTGTTGAAATCTCTCCACACAGAGATACGGATGCTAACTTATGGAAGGAAAAACTAAATTCACTCAAAATTTATAATGGATACAAAAGTAATAAATACAAGTATTTTAATTATCTTCTCATTATTCACCCTAATTATTTGCAAAATAAGTTTTATTTGACTGTTTTTTAAAAATGTAGTAATAAAAATAAAGTTTAGTAAGAAAAATATAAATGATAAAACAACAGTTTAGAATTTGATTTTGTGTTTATGAAATTAAGTTATTTTTTAAAATATTTGTGTTTATGAATTTGATTCTTGGTCATTGATTGATACTTAATGATTGTTTTCACTTTAACAGGAAACTCTAACAAAATATTTTCAAAATTCTTAAACTGAACTTGTGCATGTGTGTAATTCTTTTACCAGTTTTTCCTTTTGAATTATCAAAACTATAATCTATTTTAAATATGCCGCCAACGAAGTCTTGTGAAACTTTTTTCCAGATCATTGTTATTTGAAAATACCTAACTCAATTTTTTTGACACGTCGTAACTAATAAAACATTATATTATATTTTATAAATGTCTATTTCGCGTACACTCAAATATAATCTACAAGAGAATGCGAAAAAAAAAAATTGTTTCAGAAAGATATTTCTAAAATGCATTCATATATTTCAGAATATTTGTTCTGAAAAACCCATTTCGTAAAATTTGATCCGAAAGATATTATAAGCCTTCTGAAAAATTTGTTCTGGAAATCTTATTCTAAAAGGCTTATTATAGAGTTTATTTCATGCTTTTTCGAAAATTTTATTCTAGGAAATTTTTGAAATATGTAATATGGAAGTCACTGTTGAGAAGAAAAAAAATATACCATTTTAAAAATTTTGGGTGTGTGAGAAGAAATTATGTGGTTGTAGGAAGTAAAATTGTAAAAAAAGATGAGGCCCACTGATAAATGTCCAGCATTAAAGCCCGTAGACTTAAAAGATGGGATTTTCGTCCTCCACTTCTACACTTTTTCCTCTATACAAGCTCGCCAAAGTGCCATTAGCAGCTAGTATATTGTATATTTTTTTATTATGTAACCAAAAAAACATTCAAAATACGTAATATTATATATATATATATATATATATATATATATATATATATATATATAGATATATTCATCTAATTTGCTGCATACAAAGATTAATAACATTGATATCTATTTTATATTTTTATTGTAGTATTTTTAATATCTGTTAATTAACTTAAATATTTGTCAATGTTAGTTTAAAATGGATGAATAATTTTATGAAATTAGAAAATAAAATTTATCATGTAATATGTATTACTTATGTCATACAAAGTTTCAATAAAACAGAGTTGTAAGTGAATGATTTGAATAAATATGTTATTTTTGCTATTATCTTTACTTGTAAAAAAATTAATAAGAAAATATGTATACTTTAAAAATTTATTTAATTTATGATTGCCGTGAAGTTTTAAAGAAGACAATTTCGCATATTTCTCTATTTTTGTAATAACAATAAATTAGAGTTAAAATAAATCACTTTATAATGTTGAACTTAAATTCATAATGCATATGTAATCACTTATGTATGAGGATAATAATATTTTATTATTATTATTATTATTATTGATTGTGGAGTAATTTTTGATCAATCAATTAAAACGTAATTAATGTTCAAATGTTGTCAAAAACATATTGTCTAAATATCATTATCCTATGTGTATGTATAATTGCTTCTAAAATAAAAAACCAAAATGTAAATCGTTTCTAGAATAAAAACCAAAATAAAAATGTAAATCGTTTTGTTATTTTAAATGGCTGTAATTGTTTATGTGAAACTAAATTCCGTAAGGGAGAGGATTTTAAATTATAAATATCAATAACAAATTCAAAATGTGTGTATATTATTTATTCAAATGATAACTTAAGTTGATCTTTTCCTTTTCTATTAAAAAATTTAAAAAACAACAATTAATGTCATTCAGTCATTACAATTATTTATTTATAAATCACTGTTGCAAACAGTACTCTCTAAATACATATACTTTATTTATTAAATTTATTCCAAATTTAACATATTACTTTATATTAAATCATTATAATTTAAAAGCAACTTATGCTATTATAAACAAACTTATCATTTTTATTATTATTCATCATTTTAATTATTATTATTATTCTAAATAAACGTGACATAAATTTTAATATTTTTTTTATATAATAAAACGTATTCTTATAAATATTCAATAATCTTTTTTAAGATAGCTGTGCATGACACGTGTCAAATAGGATTGAAAATCTTAATCTTCGACAAAGAAAGAAATGTCAGTATCAACTTAAAGTGTTGTGTATAAACAAATCTTCGAAACTCTTTAAAATGAAATACATATCCTATTTTACAATAATACAATTTTTCTTATTTGAACTTTTATTTCAATTAAAAACTATCTATATCAAAATTATGTTTTGAGATTATTAGTGAATTAATGGTAGATAAAATATATTGAGAAAAACACTTCTCATCAATAGAAAATAGAAGACTTCTTATGTCAATATAAAATTGTGAGGTAATGCAACATTCTTCGGATCTTCTTTAATTTGCATAAACATTTTTATTTGATACCATCGTTGTGTACTCTTTGAACATATACTGTGAAGGATAATGATATTTTGACAATATTTTTTTGACAACATTTTAATATTATCTACGTGTCATTCTGTAATTGATCCAAAATTACTTCAGAATCAATAATAATAATCATAAACATCAACATGAACCAATCACAGAATGACACATAAATGATATTAAAATATTGTCAAAAAAATATTATCAAAGTATCATTATCCTTATTATGAATAATGATTGCATTATTTTCTTAATGAAATCAAATATTGCATTCTTATTAATCATGCTAATCAGGTAATAACAAAAATATTATAATCTTAGTTAACATGGACAAGTAAAAAAACTAGTGAAAGGACAAAAGGAAAGAATAGTAATGAAACTGTACAAACCACCATTATCCATAAACAATAATCTACAATCTAACATCTACAAACTAACTATAACAACAAATAAGTATATAAACCATCCCAAAGAAACATGTTCCAGCTCCATGTTTTCATGTATAAAGTGGCAGCCATCACATCTTTTACAAAAGCTCAGAAGTGCAAAATTTACCATTAACTTGTGTTCTTCATTCCATAAATTCTTTGAGATGCCTGCCTCTGCTACACACATTGGTTCCTTCTGCCATTGGGCTTATAATCTGCATTGTCACTCTTATCTGTATCAGAATGAGTCTCCACCTCCATGTTTCCGGCCTGACTCTTCCGGCGTCTTCGATCCTGAAATGCCATTCACAATGTTTCAGAAACAACAAAAAATGTAAACTTTAAAATGTTATGAGTTCAAAGAGCCAAAGGGGTCCCAAAATAAATGTTGCTTTTTCCTTTTGTTTTCATTTTCTTTGTGCTCTCTGCATGCACACTTTCCCTTGTTTTGTTTAACCTTTTTATATGTTGTTGCAAGGAACCTAATACAACATCATGCAATAGAACTCAAACCTCTCGTGGTATAGGATATTCCTCTGATTCAAGCATGCGGACGACTTGGCTCATTCTTGGTCTTTTTTCTGCATCTGGATCAACACACCTCAGAGCTGTTAAGAGGGCTCGTTTAAGAGCACTTGTCGATGGCCTGGTCTCGATGTTGGGATCCAACACCTCTTCTGAGCGTCGAAAACCTACCATCATCTTCAGCCAGTCGACCAAATTTACCTACAAGATCGACCTGATAGTGTTAAGGAAAGTCCAATGACTGCATAGAGTCAAAACTGTTGGAACAGAAAGAAAAATTATGAAATAAATGAAGTCCTTGTCTGTTCCATTTGATATGTTTTATGTTTTTCATTCTTTCTAAAACACAATTCATGTTAAGACATACTGGTGCTCCTTTGGCAATTACTCAATCAAATATTCCTATGTAAAATCTATGACTGTGTTTTATTTTAGTACTTTTAAAGATGCTACTCAACTTAAAAACATTAGAAATCTCGTTTCGACTAGAGATGAAAAAGATTCATTATGTATACACTTTCTAAGATAAACAAACATGTCTGTATAACAGTAATGAGACTGAATGTACAAACCTCGGCTGCTGGTCGGCTGTAATCCACAGGGTCTCTTCCTGTAATTGCTTCAAGAAGCAATACCCCAAAGCTGTAAACATCACTCTTCTCATTTAGCAAGCCAGAATTCGCATATTCTGGAGCTACATATCTGGGAAAATGCAATGCAAACAAGAAAAGAAGAACAAGTTAGTGCAGTTTCAGTTTCTGTAATATCAAGTGTAAAGAAAAAATAATGATCAAATTAATCAAATTTAGAGTGCAAATGAGATTTGCTGTGAGATGGTGGAACTGAAAATTTGAGGTTACTCGCCATAATTGGCATACTCTGGAGCAACATATCTGAAAAATTAAACGCAAGCATATACTAGACTATGACAATTTTGCGTTTAAATGATTATCTGCTGTTTTTTGACAGAACCGTCATAAATTCTTTACGAAAAATGGACTACCTTACAATGTATATGGAATGTATATGTTCTAATCATGATTAGACTACGTGCATGAGATCACTGAGCAAAATTGAACGAAAGAATGTGCTTGCTTTTGGAAATGGTGTTACATTCTTGGTATTAAAATACCTAGGAGGGAATGATATTTCTAAAAATATGGTATGTCCATGTTTGATATCTTACATCATTTAAAATGCTACATGCCCATTTTGACAATGTAAATCTAAAGCTTCAGGCAAACCATAAAAGTTAATAATATAATTACTCAAATTAATAATATAACAAAAAGAATAGATTATACTTAGTTGTGTTGTCTACATCACCATGCCTAACTAAACATTTATAAAGAAACTAACTTTTACACAAGAAAAAAAGTTCCAATTTGTAAACGAGAAGCTTACCCAAAAGTACCCATAACTCTGGTTGTAATATGACTTTTTCCAGCACCAAGTAACTTAGCCAGCCCAAAGTCAGATATTTTGGAATTAAAGTCCTCATCAATTAGAATATTGCTCGACTTAATATCTCTATGCACAACTTTTGGCTCAATTGCCTCGTGCAAATAAGCCAGCCTACAAGATAATCAGAGATCAAAAGGAAACTCATAAAAAAGACAATGAAGCTGAAGACAATTAGTAGATTAATTTGTTTTCAGGAACAGATGAGCATACGCTTTGGCTGTTCCAAGGAGAATTTTTATCCGAGCATCCCAAGTAAGAAAACCATGCTGCCGCATGGCCCCATGAAGCCACTGCTCTAAATTGCCATTGTTAACATACTCATAAATCAACAACCTGAAATTATTAGCAGGTTCAATAAAATCTACACATAATATAAACCAGTACTTAATACTATAAAGAATATGCAAACTGTGATATAGAGAGAAATATGTCAATTACCAAGAAAAAACTTCTGGCCTTAATTTTTCAAACAACCAATAGATTTGTAAATCAGAATAATGGAGATTTAAAACAGTAAGCATTTAAGCTGTCGGTCAAATGATCAAATCGAGTAGTGAATCAAACAGTCAAACACACATAACGTGCAAAAATTAAAGAATCTGTTACCTATGAGTGCCTTCAATGCAGTAGCCCAAAAGTCGTACTAAGTTCTTATGCCGCACATGACCAATAGCCTCAACCTCCACTCTGAATTCCTTTTCAGCTTGTCCTCTGCGTGATGGATATCAACAGTTATGAGATAAACAAGATCTAACAAAACATGAAACGTGACATTGTATAAACAAATCTAAAATTAAAATGAACACAATGACTGCAATGCAACAAAACATGCTAATAAAAAAACTTACAAATTATTGAGGAGCTTCTTGATAGCCACAGGACTCCCATTGATTAATTGACCACGATAAACAATTCCATATCCACCTTCCCCAATAACATTTTCTTTTGAAAATCTGTTTGTAGCAAGTTCTAGGTCCCTTAATGTAAACCAGTGGCCCCAGCCAAGCTGTGAGAATTCCGGCAGACCAGACAAAGGGGATGGTGCGGTCATAGGATGCAAAGAAGACCTATAAGAAGCAATTCCCTTAGCACCACTTTCTTCACCTGATTGAGAGCCATTACCATCTTTTTCTAAATGATTAAAGGAGCCTGATTGACTACTATTGTCCCCATTCTGTGTTTGGTTCAAAACCTTTTTAGTCTCCCCTTCACCAAATTTGTCATTCAGACTCATAAAAGTACCATTCTGTGGATGATTATTTGCTGAAACTTGATCAACTCTGATTTCTTTGATCTCTTCTGAAATAGCTAACACATGGCTGAGTGGAAGCTTGCCATTGACTCTTCTGAACTTCTTTCTTAAAGTGAGACATATTGATAGCACCACAAGAATGATTACGATGAATAACCCAACTAGTATTCCCATTAGTACCCACACTTTCAAACCAAAGACAAAAGTTTTCTTGTACAACCCCGAACTCAGATCAGATGCCATTTTGCTGCTAAACAAATCTGCATGAGTCAGAGTTAAAATATATGAGGGTACTATGATGCACACAGAAAATCATGTCGCAAAAAGTAAAATATTTGATTAACTAGAAATGGATATGAATTGTGACACCAAATTGTTCAACTTGATTCCGCAAATCATAAACCAGATTTGAGAAAGTTAATTGCACATCCACCGTAAAAAATGTCAGCAGCAAACTGAACTATCTTTGCCAGCACATACACAAGTAACTGGGAAAACAAAACCTGGTTCCATACTAACAGCAGTTCATTTCCCAGAAAAAATAAATAAATGGGAAAAATTTTGGAAAAATAAACGCTGCATTTTGGTGTATTATTCACATCCCTAGTAAATGAAGTACGTATAAAGCGGAGAAAAGCCTTTGATTTCAAACTTATTGCAAAATACGAAATCGTAAGAAGCCAAAAGAGCATAAAAACAAAGAATAATGTTTTTTTAAAAACACTGAAAACAAAGTAAGCGAGAAGGACCGGACTTTGTTCTCTTAGTACTCGGGAAGATAAAAGCCCACTAAAATTTCAAAATTCAGCAATCCCAAAAATAATTGAGTCAAGTTGCAAGCGGGCCAGTGAGAAAACAACAAAAAAGGAACCATCTTTTGTAAACATCTCTTCGTTTGTTACCGTCAACATCGCAAAAAAATTCTTACATACTAGGCAAAAAAGAGGCAAAAACAAGTCTTTGGAGCTGAAAAGGATCAATGAGTACCCCTTCACAACTCAAATCCTTCAAGATTTGTCCCCAGCTACTTTTCAGACCCTGAAGCAAGTTAAACACTAGATCTTTAATGCTCCCAGAACCCTTTTGGGTGTGAAGCCGTTGTAGCACCAAAACTTCGCATCCATTGTAAAAATCCTACCAATGTTAGATTTTGCTTTCTGGGTTTTCCGAAATGATCAAAAGGGTGTCTGTTTCTGAAATGGAACTTCTGAGACCCCCTCCCCTCACTGGACCAAATGAAGGAGGAGGTCACAGGAAAGGCACTAATCACACCCTGTGGTGAAGTTGGAGGGAATTGAAGAACACAAGAGGCACATGAAATTCTGAGGAGAGGCAAATGGTGGGGCTAATAAGAAGGCATGGAATTATCAGTGGTAGGTGATGGGAAGTGACATGACTCACATTACATACAGTAAAAGAGAAGGCATCAAAATAGAAATTTTTCTTTGCTGTTTCTTCAAATTTCTTCCCTCTCCTCTTTTCGGTCTATTTCTTTCTGTTCATGTCTTTGTCATTTCTCTTCATCATTTTTCATTTCTATATATTATTCTTCTCATAATCGATTTTGGCACGCTTTCACACATACAATTATTAGTCTATCTACTAGCAATCTATAAATTGATTAATAAATTAATATTAAGTTTATTTTTTATATATCTGTTTCCATCCATGTTTAAATAGTCACATTTACTCCATATAAAACATTAAGTTATTTCGTTAAATTTTTAAAATAACATATCAATATACTAAACTTACTCTCCTTAATACAAACTTTTAAATTTTATTATAATCTGTTAATAGGAAAAGAAATTTAATATTTCGTACAAATATAATATAGTTTACAAACAATAACTATTTTTTAAAAGTATACCTTATAGTAAAAAAAAGAAAGAGTAATTTATATATGTGTGTAATCCTTAATTAGGATACAAATAATGGAAGGAAAAAAAAATGGTTCCACTATTGTTGATACTCTCCATGTTGTAACATTTACCAAAAACTGAAGCAAAATGATTTTAAACGAAATTTCCATACATTATATACGAGTCTTGAACGATGGAATTGTTGAAAAGAAAATAATTGTAATCCATACATGTGATTTTCGAACTAAAACAAAAGGTGAGTGTGTTTTTTAAGGCGACTATTTATAAGAATTTGCATGTGAGATATTGTTGTGTTTCGTTAAAATTAAAGTAAAATGTTGTTTTTATATATTTCAAAAGGTAAAAACATCATATTATTTAGTTTATGTATTCTTTTGGAGATTTATATATTAACATACTTCTTCTAATTTTAAGGAGAAATAATAAAATTTGTCTAGGTAAAATATGAGAATGTGAATTTGTAAGATTATGAATGTCAAAATGGATAATTTAGTTTGTTATTGAAAATTTTAGGTTTAATTATTAGGTAGGTTCATATTTACAATGATTTATTGTTTCAAATTGGTCTTAATTATTTTTTGTCTTAATTATGTCTTTAATTTTCTATGCATGTTTTCATGTAAAATTATAATTAATTATAAATTTACCCAAAGGTTTATAGATTAACATTTTATATACACCTTAAATTTCTTTTTATCTTTGCGAATTTTCTTTTACCATAAGATTCATACCATCATTATTATTATTACTATAATTTATTAACATTTGTTCTTTAATACATAACATCACAATATAATAATATATATATATATATATATATATATATATATATATATATATTATATTTAAACATTAATCATTCTATTAATTCTTAAACCCCTTATTTCACTGTCTTTATATAAAATCATATGCATAATTTTAACTATAAGTAAAAATATTATTTTAATATAGTTCTCAAATATGAAAAAATTATTAGAAGAAGGTTGCATATATACTTTGTTCAAAATTTAAAGTATTAATAGATATAAAAGCATATTAAAATAATATTTTTGAATAGAAAGGGAAGAAATATTTGAAAAGGCTTATTGAAGTGTGTCCTTGGTAGGTAAGGTTAATCCTATGAATGTTGATGAAGACATTCAATTTCACTTTCCTTATCCAAAAAGAAAAACCCTCCAAGGACACCTCTTAACTACATACCCACCAAGGCCCTTATCAATCACTTAATCAAAATTCTACAAATATATTTCCTAATATACTCTTTAATGTTTATTATTTAAAATTTGTAAAGATTACAAAAAATATTACATATTATATAATATCTTCTAATTTAGGTTTAAACTAGGATAATAAATAAATTTATACTTTGAATTTGTCTTTCACTCAGATGAGAAATATTTTTAATAACAAATAAGATATATGAGTATGCTTAACATCTCATTTTATTTGATAGAGTTAGAATATGGAAATATGTTTATATATATTAATTTTGTCTTTTGTTTCATTTTAAATTAATAAAACACTTAGTTTATTAAGTAACTTAAAATACTCGTTTTTATTTATTTTTATTGATTTCATTTGAACCTTTTTTTTATTATACAATTTTTTAATTGTTTTCTCCATTGTCTGACTTATTTAAGATATTTTTTTCTAATTATAATTTTGATTGTTTATGTAGTTTTGTTTAGATGATATAATGTATCTTATGAAACATAAATCTCAATTTCAAGAAATTAAATTACTTTCAGAACAAACATTTAATTTATTTATACTAATTTTTAATATTTTTATTTGTTTTTTCTATTTTTTTTTCAACTCAATAAAGTCTTACTACAAAGTTTTGAGTATTTAAATGTGTAAATTCTTGATTTATTAAGTAACAAAACACTTGTTTTTTTTTTCTCTTTTTTATATTAGTTTTGTTTCATATGAGTAATCCTTATTTTAGGGTACAAATTTTCATTTTCTAGGATTCATTCAATATTTACAGGTTCACTTAGATCTCCAAACTACTTTTGACATTTAAAAAAAATGTTAGTAGTCAGCATTGAATTTTAATTATGCGTAAGTGTTCTTTTATAACTAAAAAAGAATTTCCTTATATATGCAATGAACTAATTTACTTTAAGATTATTTCAATTTTTGTAATATTTGACATTAAAAAGAAATAAAATATGTATACTGATTAGGTTAAACCTTAAATATGTTTTTAATCATTAAACTTTGAATTAAAATTGAAATTCTTTCTTATTTAAAATTTTGATACATTTTAATCTCCAAACTTTAAAAATGAATAAATATGTTTCTTTAACTCAATTAGGTTAAATTTTGTTGATGTATCAAACATGTTTCATGAGTTATTTACATCATCTAACATATTTCCACTTCAATGTAAATTGTTTCATACTAACATTTGAATTGTTCATCTTGTTTGATATGTTGTCGTAATTAGATTATAATAAATATATATATATATATATATATATATATATATATATTTATTATTTTTAAAGTTTGAGAAACAAAATTTATCAAAATTTAAAATATAAATAAATTCTAATTATATATTAAAGTTTAAAAATTAAAAACATATTTAACCTAAAAATTATTCAATATGGATGAAAGCATATTTTTCAATTCAACTATAATAAAAATGAAAAACAAATTTCACAAAATAAAAATGAATATAAATCATTACTTTAAATTCTAAGTATGACTATACTCGTCCACCAATTATATTTAAATTAAACACTTTAAAAAATAATAAATATTTCTTTTATTTTCAAACTTATGAAAAATTTTATTTTATCCCAAAAATTAAATTATAAAATATTTAATGTTAAGAGATTATCAATTTATAAGATAAAGTATATAATCCACTTATGTATTATAATTTAGGTTTATCTTTAATTAGTACGAATTTTTAATATTTAATTTGTTAATTTTATGAAAGTTACACGTGGAGACTATGTCATAATGTATTATGAAACTTGTTTGTCACATAAAAGAACATTATATATGTCCTGTGTAGAGTTTCATAATAAAATAAAAGGACTAAATGCATCATAGAGACAAAACACATATTTTTAAATAGATTAAACATTAATTTTATTAAGCGTATGAAAGTGATTCAATAACAACTTGACAGTAACTATGTAAGAAACCTGACCACAATTGTTAAAATAACATGAAACAACTTGTAAGAATTTAAATTAGATTAAAGAAAAGATAATGATATTTAAATAACTTTTTTTATAATATTTGAATATTATTTACGTGTCATTCTATCATTAATTTATGATAGAAGTATTTATAATTATTATTATTGATTATGAAATAATTTTGAATGAATGATAAAATAATACATAAATAATGTTTAAATTTTGTAAAAAATTGTTATTTAATCATTATTATCTTTTAAGAAAATTGAGGAGTGTGAGAAGTAATGATTGAAACGAAAGAGGTATGACAGTGTGTTGTTCCTTCTTTAAGGAAAGTTATTATGGTCGAACATAAGTACGTCATAAAAAAGTGCTTAAATGAAATGGTTTTAGTTTTTTCTGCCACATATCCCTATCCAAACAGGACACTGCATGACTCAGCAAGACGTGTAACTCTGTACTCTCAATTCTTACCTTGCTTCACGTTTCAGCCACACATTTTCTTATTGCATAGCTATAATTATCATTAAGAACACCTTCTCCATTCTCTCATGCTGTAACTATTTTAATTTCAAGAATCTAAAATTAAATATAATTTTAAGTTTTTTAATTTTTAGTCAAAATTCAAACTAGTCACTTTTCAAAAATTTTGGTATAATTTAGTATTTTAATTTTAAAAAAATATAAACTTAATTATTTTAACTAAATTTTTTTAGATTTATTAGACGTCTCAAATATATTTGATTATAATATTTAAGTTGTTTATATTATTTGATATTTTTATTTCAATATTAACTAAAAACACATTTAAACCATTAAATAAATTTATTAAATTTAGTAAAAGTAACTAAATGTACAAAATTATAAAAATAAAGAATTAAATTGATTTGAAATTTCAAAGATAAATTAATTTTAATTTTCAATTAAAGTTAAGAAAACTAACCATTTTTATAAAATAATTTTATATTAAAAATTGATATTTGTGTTAATTGTTTGTTCTTAGAAAAGATATTATTATTGTATTTTAAAACTGAAAAATAAAATCATTTTATTCGCTAAACTATCTTTCAGGAAACTAGTAATCAATTGAAGAATGGTTTGCTTCAAATACTTGGAAAACAGAAGATAAACGTTGTATTTAACAAAAAGTTATGGTTTGTAATTTCTAAAAGCTTGATACTAGGTAATTCTTTATTCTCAGTCCAAAAAAAAAAAAAGTAAAAATTTCACCGTAATAAAAAACCAAACACTAATAAATCGTAGTTAATTGCCACATCATTATAAAAGAAACGTTAATAAAATCACATGTGACACATTATTGTTACTTATAAAATTCAAAATCATAGGATTTGTTAAGACAAAATTATTTAAAAAGATCTTGTTTTAAAGTTTAAGAGAACGTTTAAATAAATAACATTTAATGATATAGGATGAAAGACAGTGAACACTACACCTTAAATATCTTAAACTATATAAAAGTATCTAACTAAAACAACATCTAAAATATGTTTAATTATCTAAGATCAGCTTTAAAAGCTATAAATAATTGTAATAGAGTTATAACTTGTTTTTCTAAATGACATCATATTACTCAAACAACAACATTAAACGATACTACTCGAATTATGCCTAAACACTTAAGATTGTTTAAAGCTTTAAAGCATCTACTTTTTAGTACTTTTATGTCTGTTGTGTTGTGCTCTCTTTTTCTATACAGATTTTCACCTTTATCAAAAAGTCTACTCATAATCTAAACAATGTTAAGATATAGGAAGATCTTCAAGGAATGTTTCATACATGCTTTATGCCTCTTTTTTTTCGTATACAGCATAACTGCTTTACCGAAATGCAACATAACTTCTAACTCTACTTTAAAGGCCACACCTTTAAAAGAAAGTCAAAGGCTCTGAGTAACAAATCTTTTTTAAAGACTATAAAGAGGACTACATGAAGAGAAGAAGAAGAATTATCAATTTTAATACTCTCACATTGCTTCTCTCTTAGCTCTTTCTCTCAAGACTTATCTTTGAAAAGTGATTTTATTAGTTTTCAAAATATCTTGTATTGATTTCAAATCCTCTCAAAAAAAGTTATTCATTTTGTTCTTGTAATCTTTCAAAACGCTTTGTGTTTGTTTTGATAAGTGATGTAAAATACTTGTAAAGGTTAACTCAATGGAGCCAAACCGTCTAGTCAGATAGACTAGTGATACCGAGAGTTATTATACTCGTCTAATCAGAGGGTTAGTTGTAAACCAAAAGTGGATAAACTCATTTGTAATCATTCGTGATTAGTGAAATCCTTTAAATGAATATGAAAGAGAACTGGATGTAGCTTACTTTTGGAGCGAATCAGTATAAAAATAAAGTGTTCTTTAAGTGCTTCTATTTTTCAAAAGTTTTTCATTAAACACTATTTTAGAAATTCAAGTTTTTAACATTTGTTAGAGATAGTCTAAGTGTTGCATAAAAAATTCAACATTAATTTGCGAAAAGTTTAAAACTATATTCAAACCCTTTTTATAGAGTTTTCATGTGTTTCAGTATTGTTAAAGAAAATATAGCATATATTTTGTGTAGAAAAAAACAATAACTATTTGTATAATAAAAACATAAAAGAATAAAATACTTTGTTAATAATAAAAAAAAATAGTATGTTAGATAATATTATCTATATACGTAAATCTTTAAAATAAAATAAAAAATAGTTATTTGACATTAACACATATTTAAATATGTATATTGAAAAATAAATTAAAAATATAGGAATTGTATGTAATATTTCAATTTTAGCAGTTAACTAATAAAATAAGACATTACAAAATTGGTAAAACAAAACAGATTGTCTTAAAATTTAAATTTATAATATTAACACAATTATCAAAACTAAATAACTGTAATAATAAAGTATGTCTAAAATAATTAGAGAAGTTATAAGGCGACTACAAAGAAAACTTCGTTACACCATCATCTTTCTCTAAATATGTTTCAACACTTGTTTCTCAATTACTCACACCAACAAGACGATGATCATCATAGAATAAAAACATAAAGACAGAATAAAACACCAAAAGAAAACGACAAGGTAAGTTATTGTGCAAAAATAGTTTTCTAAGACAATTAAATTATACCATGTATAAGCTAAACATTTATGAAATATAATAACTCGTATAAACACATATAAGCAATTGATACTAGAATCAATTATTCAGATACATGCATTTGACATTGGGTTTCAGTGTAGGTGTGCTCTTGTAGTAGTATTTATACATGCCTTTAGCAATTTATACTATGCAGAGTCATAAACAAATGGGTTATCACCCTATTACTCACAAGTTTAGTCTTCTTTGTGCCTAGGATCAAAACAATCTAATGGCTAGGACCTCCTACCATTCTCTCCCCCCACCATTCCTCTCTATATGAGTTGAATGATTGGTAGTATATCAAGATACACTACACATTACCACCACACAGTATTTCTCCTTGAAATTCTCTCAACAACTATATAACACATATCTACAAAATATCATCACCTTAATAAATCATCATAATACTCATACACATACATAAAATCCATTTTAAGTTTATCTCAAATAGTCAAATAAGGCAAATAGAGTCACACATAACACTCAAAGGTGGTATCCAACGCTAGACATCTCATAAAAGGTGACAATCTGTGCCATTCTTTTCGCAATAAGTCGCGTTGAACGACACTTTCTGACGCTCAACAACAACTTGACACCGTTCAACGCTAAACCATTCACAAAAGTGGGTGTTTAACGACAACTTGGCTCCACTCAGTTCTATACCATTCACAATATATTGCGCTCAGTAACCTGAAGCTAAAATGCTCTCAGACATGCCAATTGAACTGACACTCAACGCAAATTTGCCATTGCTCAACGTTGGATGAGTACATAGCATATGAAAACTCAGTGATTTAGAAAATTGGAACCCTATCAAATGATCAAATTGGTATTCCCTTCTTAATAATTTGGTCAAAAACAATTTTTAATGTTAGGGCACGTACCAATTGGCTCAAATAATCAGATTTTAAGTTCCTCAATCAACATCAATTCAATCAAGACAAATGACATTACAAACATCCAACATAAACCAAATTTCGTAGATCAAACATCATCATACTATTCAATCATGCAAAGCAAAATTTCAAGATATCTATAACTTCTTAAAAACAAAGCAATTAGTTTCTTTTACCTGAGAGACAAACAAATTTGCTCTAAGGAATCCCAAAATTTTTCAAGCTTACAGGATGTCTTATCTGCACCTAGGAACAACACAAACATGATCATAGTACATTATTAAAACCACTGACGAGAAGAGACTCAAATAGACAACTAAAAAGACATACAAGTGAAAAAAAGGCTCACATGCCATAGATAATCGAAAAAAGACCAGGAAAAGAAACTTAAACTTAACTTATACAAACGAAGAAATTGATCGATCGAAATTGAAGTGTTCGTCTCAATGATTAATCCTTCGATTCTTCAATCAAACAAAGAGAGAAAGGAAGAAAGGAGTCAGAAAATTATAAAAAATGGTTTCTAAAAAGAGAATATATTTTAAAATAATTAAATTCATTGATAACAAAACTATTTATATTAAAAAAAATTAATATTAAAATAACCGAATTTCATTATTTTTAAACCATTGTTACTTCTAACATATCAATTTCTAATTTTTTTAAAAAATAAACCTCTCTCTAGAAACTCAAAATAGTTTCTTATATATTAAAGAACATTAAATTATTTAATGATACATGTCAATATGACATTTTTGTCTCACGAAAATAAGTTAGTTTTCAGTCTTATATTTTTCAAAGATTTGTATGTTATTTATTTTTAATAAATTTAAAATTTATTATCGTCTATAATATTTTTTAACCTTTTCGTCCTTGAATTTTTTTTATACATGTGTTTTGTGAAACTCATAACACATGCTTTACAAGAAAGAGTTCATTCAAAACAGAGACCAACCAATAAAATCATATATAATATAATAGATATACACATTGGACGATTAATCTCTAAATGTCAACAATCTAATAGATACTTCAAATATTATACTATGAATTTCATGTGATGATAATTCAACTTTCATCTTTACATTTATTTGACAAATGTGTAAAACTTGAAGAAATGTTCTGTGAAGTTTCAATAAGTTATTGGCTTACAATAATTATTTACTCAAGTTCTATAATTTAAATAATTGTACAGTTACAATTATTAGGTGTAAAAGTAATATTAATTGTATGATATTAAGAAAGAATGAAAAAGAAAAAAAAAACCTGAATATTAAATGGGAATATTCTTTTGTATATAAAGAAGTACAAAAAATTATTCGATCCGAGTTCAATTTTTAAATTTAAAATTTCTATACTATTAATTAGTTATTATTTTAGTTGAACATTTTCAAAGTTTAATTAGTTTTTTTAGTTGAAAAAATAATTTTCTTTACTAGTTTATTTTCTTATGGGTGTTTTGATTGTTTTTAGTGATGTTTTTTTTAGGTTTGTAGATATTTAATATTTTTCAACTTACTTTTTTTATTGCTTGAAATATAATAAATTCTCAAGTAAGATAAGATTAGGAGAAAGAAAGAGAGATTCTACTAAAAGTAACTTTTACAGAAATTAGTTATCCAAAAAAGGAATTATAAATAACATGATTAAAAGAATCGTATTTGAATGTGGATTCTTTCTTCTATATTGTATACCACATATTGGGTAACTAAGAAAACATGAAGACATTGGTGTTGGTGATACCAAATATAAAGTAAACAATTGTCCAACCATGTCTTCTGCCGACAACTTTGAAATAACCTTTTACAACAAAGTAAATGAGTCAACTTGTGATCCACATTGGATTTCATCAAAAACTTAGGTTATATAAACTTTGGATAAAAAAATAGTGATTTTTGAATGTTAGGAATTTAAATTAATATTTAATAAAATAATATGGGTTAAAAAAATTTAGTTTTTAAGTTTTGATATAAAATTAAAATTCATTATTATTTCACATTTGAATACTATTTTGTTTCAAACATTAAAAATAAATAGATAAGTTAATTTGGGGTCAAAATAAAATTTTAAGTTGTTTATATTATTTAACTTATCATATTTACAATATTAAAAGAACTATATTTATTATTTTAATATCAAAATGTATAAAAAGTTGAAGACAGAAACAAATTTTAATTTTGTGTTCAAATTTAAGATCTACAAATAAAATTAATTAAAAAAAATTATTAGATAAAATATTATAAAATTTACTATTTAAATATTTTATTTATATATATATATATATATATATATATATATATATATATATATATATATATATATATATATGTGTGTGTGTGTGTGTGTGTGTGTGTGTGTGTATGTGTGTGTGATGTTCATGATTTATTAGTATCAAATTCGAGTTTCAGATAATAGAGTTGTTGAAAGTTCACATCGACTAGAGATAAAGCTAATATGTAGAACTTTCAACACACTCTCTTTACGTCGAAGTATAAACCTTACAAATTGGTTTTGTAGAAATAATCATAGTTTATGCATCTCTTAATCATTTTGAACCAAAGAAAAAAATAATAAAAAGAAGTACTTCTTACTTGTCCTTGATGATCTTTACCCTCTCTTAAAGGGTCCTCCAATGTCCTAAATTTTCATTGCACAACACCCTATTGGGACCCATCATAGGTTTGTTTATTATAGTCTTATTTGATGAAATTTTGTATTGATATGATTAGATTATGTGGTGTTTGAGATGAATTAAAAAGTGGGGATGAGAGAGTGATTGAAAAGATTTGTTCTTTAGCCATGGACAAGGAGAATCTTGTTGTGTGGAAGATGAGTAATGCTGTGCCCTAATCTCACTTCCATTCCAACAGATTCTTCAATAATCACAACCATATTAGCCTGGAATTTCTGGATGGTGCCACATCAAAATCTCAATGTGCCTGTACCATTTCAGACATATCATTTTATTAAAAAATTAAAAACATATATAATTTTAATTTTTTTAATATATTAGTTTCAATGTATTTTAAAAATTCTGTATAGAAATGTTAAAAAAATAATAAAGAAAAGCTTTACTCAACATTAACGTTATGGTTTGATGGCAGTGTTAAGGAATTGGTTGTGGTAGTTGTTGAAACTGCTTTGTCTTTCGAGGTTGTGCTTGCTTAGGAGAGTTAATGGCGTAGCATTCAGGTCATTTTGTTCTTCCTTTCTATCTTTATTATGTTGGTATTTTAATAATTTTTTTAATAACTTTTTAATAATAAGACACATATTATTAATTTATTAGTTTATTTAAATTTATATTAAAAAAACATTTAAAACGAAAAATCACAAACTATCACATATATATTATAAAAAAAATTGTAAAAAAAATATTATTAAAACAACTTTCCCTTATCATAATTACAAATTACAGATGTGTCTGCTTCCATGTGTACTGTTTTCCTCAAAATGTCTAAATGTACCTTTCTATTTTATTACTTACCTTGCTTTATTTCATTTTATTATCTTTTCAAATCTCAATCAAGATGGAAATGAATATTTCATCTTTATCACAAATATGTGAAATATAAATTTGGATTATTTGTTTTCTTTTAAATGTTATTTTTATACTTTTTTTTTTCTTTCAAAATATACTAATGGAAAATAACTTATCTATATAAAAAAAACTTAGAATTTGGACTTGTGAAAATATTTTTTTTTTCCAGTAACCTATAAGGTCGTAGGTATATTGTCTAATGTTGACCTAAATTTCATAAGTAAGGATGAGTTAGAGCAGTTAGAGGTTTCTTAGAAGTTCCATAAAAATACTATTTATCTCCACGAATGTCTGTATGTTGCTTCCTTGGATCAAGTTTCAACCTCAATAAAACTAAAGGGAGTATTTGATTTTTGCGTTTCATGAAATATATAAGGGAGTATTTCAAAAAAAAAACTTCTAGTGGTCGCCCATTCACTAAGAAGACTTACATTTTTTTTCTTAATCAATGTATACATATTCAGATATTTTTAAGATATAAAATATGAAAATTCTAATTACATTATCATTAAAATTAGGCTTAATTACTTGGTTTGTCCCAGTTTGGTTGAAGTGTGTCAAACTCGTCTATCATTTTAAAAAAAATTCAATTTCGTCCAAACTAAAAGTTTTAATTTCATCCAAATATGGTAAAATTTATATCAATCAAGTTCATTCCGTTAAATACACATGTTTTTTTTTCTTTTTCCTCTGTTTCTCTGAACACAACAGCCTTTTTTTAGTACATTTTTGGATTAAATATGTTTTTGGTCCCTATATTTTGGGGCAATTTTGGTTTTATTCCCTCTTTCAAACTAAGGTACAATTTAGTCTTTCAACTTTAGAAAACTCTAGTTTTAGTTATTTTTACCAAATTTTTTTAACTTTATTTGTTGTTTCAAGCACGTTTCTCAGTTAACATTGAAGCAAAAATGTGTCAAACAGTGTAAACAACCCAAATGTCGTGCTTAAAACAGCAAATAAAGTTAAAAAAATTTGGTAAAAATGACTAAAACCAGAGTTTTCTAAAGTTGAAAAACTAAATTGTACCTTAGTTTGAAAGAAGGACTAAAATCAAAATTGTCCCAAAGTATAGGGATTAAAAACATATTTAACCCTAATTTTTTTGGCTCAATTTGATTTTCTTAAAAGTTATACTTCACGTTTGAATCTATTGAAAAATTTTATTCATTGTTAATAATGTTTTATAAGTCCCCGCCTTTTTTTATTTAATTAGTTAGAATTTTAAAAGACAAATCTCCCACATTTATTTAATTAGTTAGACTTTTTAAAAGACAATCTTAATAAAAAATTTGATTGTTTGAAATTGAAATTAAATATGTTAAATATGTTTTTGTTTTCTAAAATTTTGATTTGAAATTAAAATTTATTTATATATTAAATTTTGATAAATTTTGTTTTTAAACTTAAAAGATAATAAATACATATATTTTTAATCTAACAGTATTAATTTTTTCAATGATATTTTAGATTAACATTTAAATTAAAATATATTAAATAATATAAAAAAATTAATTATTCATCTAAAATGATGTTTAACACATAAAAAGATATAACACAGTTGATTTTTAAATAAATAAAAAAAATGAAGTAACTTAAATTAATTCATTTGTGTTATCATCAGGAAATGAACCAATGCACTTTTTTTCAATTTATTATTTAACTTTTTCCAATGGTTTGGTTTTTTGTGGTCATAGTTATGTATTTATTTATTTTTGCTTTTAAAATAAATTCTAGTGTTTTTATTCTATTATTTGATATACACAAATATTAAAAAAATAAAATAAAAAATCTGTTGTATTTTAAACTTTTGGTTATTTTGGTTAATAATTTTGTCTTTTTTTTTCACTTTTGTAAGTAATTATTCTAATCCATAATATTGAAAAACTTGAGATTCTTCTCCTTTTTCTTATAAGTTTTTTCTCCCTTGTTTTTCTTGTTTTGGCAACTGCATTTGTCTCTGCATTTTATCTCCAGATATGATTTTTTGCAGGCCTTTCCAAATTTCCCCTTATTATTCATCAAATCGGAGAAATATTGGTGTTGCCTACATAACTTGTCT